>NC_053494.1:189155803-189455803 GCF_905171775.1 Rana temporaria | reverse complement strand
TTTCAGTTCTTTCCACAGATTCTCGATTGGATTCAGGTCTGGACTTTGACTTGGCCATTCTAACACCTGGATATGTTTATTTGTGAACCATTCCATTGTAGATTTTGCTTTATGTTTTGGATCATTGTCTTGTTGGAAGACAAATCTCCGTCCCAGTCTCAGGTCTTTTGCAGACTCCATCAGGTTTTCTTCCAGAATGGTCCTGTATTTGGCTCCATCCATCTTCCCATCAATTTTAACCATCTTCCCTGTCCCTGCTGAAGAAAATCAGGCCCAAACCATGATGCTGCCACCACCATGTTTCACAGTGGGGATGGTGTGTTCAGGGTGATGAGCTGTGTTGCTTTTACGCCAAACATAACGTTTTGCATTGTTGCCAAAAAGTTTGATTTTGGTTTCATCTGACCCGAGCACCTTCTTCCACATGTTTGGTGTGTCTCCCAGGTGGCTTGTGGGAAACTTCAAACAACACTTTTTATGGATATCCTTAAGAAATGGCTTTCTTCTTGCCACTCTTCCATAAAGGCCAGATTTGTGCAGTATACAGGGACTGATTGTTGTCCTATGGACAGAGTCTCCCACCTCAGCTTTAGATCTCTGCAGTTCATCCAGAGTGATCATGGGCCTCTTGGTTGCATCTCTGATCAGTCTTCTCCTTGTATGAGCTGAAAGTTTAGAGGGACGGCCAGGTCTTCGTAGATTTGCAGTGGTCTGATACTCCCATTTCAATATTATCGCTTGCACAATGCTTCTTGGGATGTTTAAAGCTTGGGAAATCTTTTTGTATCCAAATCCGGCTTTAAACTTCTCCACAACAGTATCTCGGACCTGCCTGGTGTGTTCCTTGTTCTTCATGATGCTCTCTGCGCGTTAAACGGACCTCCGAGACTATCACAGTGCAGGTGCATTTATACGGAGACTTGATTACACACAGGTGGATTTTATTTATCATCATTAGTCATTTAGGTCAACATTGGATCATTCAGAGATCCTCACTGAACTTCTGGAGAGAGTTTGCTGCACTGAAAGTAAAGGGGCTAAATAATTTTGCACGCCCAATTTTTCAGTTTTTTATTTGTTAAAAAAGTTTGAAATATCCAATAAATTTTTTTCCACTTCATGATTGTGTCCCACTTGTTGTTGATTCTTCAAAAACTTTATGTCTAAAGCGTGAAATGTTTGAAATGAAATTTTTTGCGATTCGGCACTGCGTCGCTTTAACTGACAATTGCGCGATCGTGCGACGTGGCTCCCAAACAAAATTGGCGTCCTTTTTTTCCCACAAATAGAGCTTTGTTTTGGTGGTATTTGATCACCTCTGCGTTTTTTTTTTGCGCTATAAACAAAAATAGAGCGACAATTTTGAAAAAAATTCAAAATTCTTTACTTTTTGCTATAATAAATATCCCCTAAAAATATATAAAAAAAATTTTTTTTCCTCAGTTTAGGCCGATACGTATTCTTCTACCTATTTTTGGTAAAAAAAATCGCAATAAGCGTTTATCGGTTGGTTTGCGCAAAATGTATAGCGTTTACAAAATAGGGGATAGTTTTATTGCATTTTTATTAATTTTTTTTTTTACTACTAATGGCGACGATCAGCGATTTTTTTCGTGACTGCGACATTATGGCGGACACTTCGCACAATTTTGACACATTTTTGGGACCATTGTCATTTTCACAGCAAAAAATGCATTTAAAATGCATTGTTTATTGTGGAAATGACAATTGCAGTTTGGGAGTTAACCACAGGGGGCGCTGAAGGGGTTATGTTTCACCTAGTGTGTGTTTACAACTGTAGGGGGGTGTGGCTGTAGGAGTGACGTCATCGATTGTGTCTCCCTATAAAGGGGATGACACGATCGATGCAGCCGCCACAGTGAAGCACGGGGAAGCCGTGTTTACACGCGGCTCTCCCCGTTCTTCAGTTCCGGGGAGCGATCGCGGGACCCCAACGGCGATCGGGTCCGCGGGTCCCGGAGCTTCGGACTGGGTCGCGGGCGCGCGCCCACGACCGGGTAGATGTACATGACGTGCCGGTACGTGCATCTGCCCAGCCGTGCCATTCTGCTGACGTATATTTACAGGAGGCTGTCCTTAAGTGGTTAACTTCCTGGATGCGGAAGAATCACGTTCGGGATAAGAATGTTTTGACCGACGGCCGCAAAACGCACAACATTGCATTATTTTGCCGTGTTTTTTCACAGCCGGAGGTCAAAGTAGTTCAAGTGTGCTTGGAGCCCAATTATTATTATACAGGATTTATATAGCGCCAACAGTTTACGCAGCGCTTTACAATATAAAAGGGAGACAATAAAGTTATAATACAATAAAATACAAGAGGATTAAGAGGGCCCCGCTCAGAAGAGCTTACAATCTAATAGTCGGGTGAGACAACAATAAAAACGGACATGTGGTCTGATCCCTCTCCACTCTATCCAGAACTAAAAAAAATGTTGCCTTTAATTATATTTTCAAATCGTTTTTTTTTTTTTTTAGTGATCCAGGATCTAGTGATCCTGGGTGCTCAGTGTTGGGAGGTGCGGAGGAGAAATGAAGGACCATGCAAGGGTTAACAATCATTTCCCGAGTACACAGCACACCACAATACTTTGTCACATGATGTCATTTGTCTTTGTCCCCGGACTGACCCTCCCTTACACTAAACAAGTCCGGCTGGATTGTGAGCGGACATTGTGCCACCATGGAAGGGTTTTTTTTTTTGTTCTTGTCCTCAATCAATAATGTTTATTTGCCGGGTTTATTGTTGTTTTTTTCACATTCGGTACATATTTAACTATTTCACAGTCTCGCCGCAGTATTGCGTAAAAGAAGCCATGAGTGATTGCAGAAAATGGCGCTGTTATCCGTCGCTCTGCACTCTGTCCGGAGACTGCAAACAGAAACAGTGTTTCTATGACTCGTTTATTTACTTTGTAACATTTCCAAATATGTTTACAAAATAAAATGGGGAATTTCCTTTTTTTTTCTCTTTGCAATCTAGGACACTGGGCTCAGCTCACGCTAGAAAGCGGCGATGAAAACCTGTGATCCGTGCGGGTTTCCTGCACCGCGTTTAACCACTTGGCCACCCATCAGTGCCACCTCTCAGTGCCCACCAATGCCACCTGTCAGTGCCCACCAATGCCACCTGTCAGTGCCTACCAGTGCCACCTATCAGTGCCCACTAGTGCCACCTATCAGTGCCCACCAGTGCCGCCTTATCGGTGCCCATCAGTGCAGCCTATCGGTGCCCATCAGTGCAGCCTCATCAGTGTACATCAATGAAGGAGAAAAATTACCCGTTTGCAAAATTTTATAACAAAATATAAAACAGTTTTGTGTTTTTTTTATTGTCACCAGTGCCACCTCTCAGTGCCCACCAATGCCACCTCTCAGTGCCCACCAATGCCACCTGTCAGTGCCCACCAGTGCCACCTATCAGTGCCCACCTATCAGTGCCCACCAATGCCACCTCTCAGTGCCCACCAATGCCACCTCTCAGTGCCCACCAATGCCACCTCTCAGTGCCCACTAGTGCGCTTCCCTTTAGCCAATAACAAAGGACCGTGTGTGTCGGTGTGGCACAATGTAAAATAAAAGATGCTTCCATTTCTTTTGTATGGATTTTTTATTTATTTCTCTCACTGGGTTTCTCTAAATGGATTGCACCAGTTTATAATCACATATAGGCACTTCACCTCACCCAGCTGAGATAATATTTCTAGTCTCTGATAATTCTTCCTGTATAGGAATAAGAATCTACTAGTCTGTGGAGTTCAGTGTTGCCCTCCTTCCAGCCCAAAGTTCTTCAGCGCTTTTCTTCCACCATCTTGGACCGATATCCCATGCACGGTCTGTAGGATTTGTCAGACATCCGCGTCGATGCATTTCAGATCTATGGGACCTGGCAGGGACCTGTGGCATGGCCACATTCTGTCCCACTGATATCACGCATTCTGTCCCACATTCTGTCCCACTGATGTCCCCCCCCCCCCCCATTCTGTCCCCCCCCCCCCCCCCCAGCACAGACATCATTCACTGCCACATGGAACAGACATCATTCACTGCCACACGGAACAGACACCATTCACTGCCACACGGAACAGACACCATTCACTGCCACACGGAACAGACACCATTCACTGCCACACGGAACAGACATCATTCACCGGCACACGGAACAGACATCATTCACCGGAACATGGAACGGACATCATTCACCGGAACATGGAACGGACATCATTCACCGGTACACGGAACAGACATTTTTCACCGAAACATGGAACGGACATCATTCACCGGAACATGGAACGGACATCATTCACCGGTACACGGAACAGACATTTTTCACCGGAACAGACATCATTAACCGGCACAAGAGACATACAATAAATATCAGCTAGACTTAAAATCAGTTTACTGTATCAGATTAGGCAGTGATTGCGATTGGTTGCCAGAGGTTACAGCATATCATTACCACTTACTGACTGGTTGCTAGAGGTTACAGCACACATTACGGCTCACTGATTAGTTGCTAGAGGAAACAGCACATGATTTCTTCTTGTTGATTGGTTGCTAGAGATTACTGTACAGTAATACTGCTCACTGATTGGTTGCTATAGGTTACAGCACATCATCTCTTCACTGCAGAGGGGTATGATATACATGAATGCCGCCTTTATTTACATATGAATGCTCCCGTTATTTACATATGAATGACGGTTATTTCGATGTAAATACAAGGTCTGCAGGTGAGTCATCTGTATGCAACAATAGGGCAGAGCTGGGCAGCATTAGCATTAGCACTTCACGCGGAGATATCAGGACACAGCACAGGACTAAAACTTCAAGGGACAAGGGAATTTAAACTGGGATAGTTGGCAAGTATGAGGCAGCTGCTTTGGGCCCCACAACACTGACAGGGCCCAGGGCAGCTTCCCCTTTTACCCTGCCTTAAAGACGACCCTGCTGTGATCCTGTTGCTGTGCGGGAAAGTGAATAAATATTGATGAGCACACTGGCGGCAATTGATGGGAACACTGGCAGCAATTGAAGGGCACACTGGCAGCAATTGATGGACACACTGGCAGCAATTGATGGGCACAGAAGCGGCAATTGATGGACACACTGGCAGCAATTGATGGGCACATTGGCAGCAATTGATGGACACACTGGCAGCAATTGATGGACACAGTAGCGGCAATTGATGGACACACTGGCAGCAATTGATGGGCACATTGGCAGCAATTGATGGGCACACTGGCAGCAAATGATGGGCACAGTAGTGGCAATTGATGGGCACAGTAGTGGCAATTGATGGGTACAGTAGCTGCGTTTGATGGCACAGTGACTGTGAGATGCTGGCATTGCTTGAGATCAGGCGGCAGAATTCTTCCCTGGCATCTCTGTCTCCTCTGAGAGATCTTGGCACTCTCCATTATTGCCTTCACGGCTGTTATTGGGTGATAACCCAACAAGCACAGAATAATGGATGTGCATCAAAGGTAGAAGCAATTTCCTCTAAAAGTGTGCTTGTTTGGTATTGAAGAGGATCCACCATGAATGGTCAGATTTAGAAATATGGATTGTTTTTTTTACTGATGTTTTTTGGCATCATCCACCATTGCCATGACACTGGATGTCAGAAGGCAGGGGGTTGGTGCAGCCCGGGTGCATTCACTGCGACACTTGTGTCTACTCTCATTATGTGCACATTATGTACGCTCATTTCTAACCCCGATCCAGAGAGTGACTGGAATAAGAATGGCCCACTTATTGTACATTGTGCCGTGTACTTTTCAAAGCTGGTAATTGTCCGTTCTGGGGACAATTCACGCACAAGCTTCCCGTATCTTCGGTATACTCTAAAAGGAAAAGGAAACTCTTCTCCTATGTATCAGTTTTAGTCTTTACGTTGTAGAAGAACTTGTGTGCCTTCGTAAAATAATGACATCACCCAATACAATCTTTAGAATCCCTACCAACTGTATCTCAAAAATGACAAATTGGGATCCCGTCCACAACTGTGTGATAAAACGCGTGATAACGCAGGACAAGGGGATTGCCATTCCTTTCTATGGGGCCTGATAACACGTCTGTGCTGCTGTGCGTTGGGAAAATAGTGCCGGTGCCCTTTTTGGGGCATCAACTCCTGTTTTTAGCCCTATGGAATTCAATGGGAACTCCACCCCTACCAACCCTCCTCTACTGACTATACTTTATTGGAATATGGTATGATCGTCAACAATATCGGGATATGTTTGTTTTTGGTCTTACAGCGCCTTGAAATTTAAAAAAATTAAAAATTTAAAAAAATTTGTCATGTTGCACCAAAAACGTACCATATATACTCGAGTATCAGCCGAGTTTTTCAGCACATTTTTTTGTGCTGAAAAAGCCCCCCTCGGCTTATACTCGAATCTCTCTGATCTACATACCTGATCAGCCCCCGTGTCATGCAGTCAGTCGGCGGCTGTCCAGTGTAACAAAGCCTGCCTTCTCCTCGTCCCCCGTGCGTGATAGGCCGGACACTGACTCACTGCTGGGAAACTGAGGCCCGGATTCACGTAGGAGATACGCCGTCGTATCTCTGAGTCTGAGGCGTCGCATCTTGGCGCCTGATTCAAAGAATCAGATACGCCAGAATTAGTATAAGATATGACCAGCGTAAGTCTCTTACGCCGTCGTATCTTTACTGCATATTTACGCTGGCCGCTAGGGGCGTGTACGCTGATTTACGCCTAGAAATATGTAAATCAGCTCTTTACTGTCCAAAAAAAATATGTAAATCAGCTAGATACGCCAATTCACGAACGTACGCCCGGCCGTCGCATTACAGATACGCCGTTTACGTTAGGCTTTTTCCGGCGTAAAGTTACCCCTGCTATATGAGGCGTACCAATGTTAAGTATGGACGTCGGGCCAGCGTCGAATTTTCCGTTGATTACGTCGTTTGCGTAAGTCGTTCGCGAATAGGGCTGGGCGTCATTTACGTTCACGTCGAAAGCATTGGCTTCTTGCGGGTTAATTTGGAGCATGCGCACTGGGATACTTTCAGGGACGGCGCATGTGCCATTCGTAAAAAGCGTCATTTACGCGGGGTCGCAATACATTTACATAACACACGCCTACATCTTCCACATTTGAATTAGGCGGGCTTACGCCGGCCTATTTACGCTACGCCGTCGCAACTTTGGTTTGTGAATACTGCACTTGCCTGTTAAAGTTGCGGAGGCGTAACGTAAATAGGATACGTTAAGCCCGCACAAAGATGCGCTCTTTTACGTGAATCCGGGCCTGTGTGTTCCGTTTATCAGGGACGAGTAGGAGGCGGGACTTTGCTACACTGGACAGCCGCCGACTGACTGCATGACGCGGAGATCAGATATGCAGATCGGCACAGTGAGGCATGCAATGGGCACAGTGAGGCATGCAAATGGCCACAGTGAGGCATGCAAATGGGCACATTGAGGCTGCAGATGGGCACAGTGAGGCTGGAAATGGGTACATTAAGGCTGCAAATGGGCTAGGGCTGCAACTAACGATTATTTTCATAATCGATTAGTTGGCCGATTATTGTTTCGATTAATCGAATAATTACTTAATTAATTAATTAATTAATAACCTTAAAAAAAAAAATTACTGCGATTTGCATTTTTTTTTGCCCAATTTGTTGTTGGGCAGATTATAAAACACAAATTGCCACAAAAATGTTTTTCTGCAGCTTCTCTATTGAAGTATATTGAACCAAAAAAACAAAAACAAAATGGCACCGTTTTGCATTAAAAAAAAAGTCCTTGCCCTTTCCAAATACACAGCAGCTGAAAAAGGTGTGAACCCAGGCCTGAGATGTTTAGTAACACAATGGGGTTAAAAAAACGAAAATTAGTACAAAAAGAGAAAATAATCGTTACTGTAAGGGGCACTGATGGGCACTTATAGGCGACACTGATGGGCACTCATGGGCAGCACTTATGGGTGGCACTGATGGTTGGCACAGATGGGCACTGATAGGTGTGCACTGGGCATGGATGGGCAAGATCCCACTCCTCGGAGATGCAGGGTGTCAGGCTTGTGAAAGTCTTTTTTATTTTATTTATGTGCATAACCCAGAAAAAAGGTAAGTGGGGGGATGGGAAGGGAGGTGATTTATACATAACCATTGTAACTTTAAACATGTTCTTTGCCCAAAAGGTAGAATTATACTTTCACTTCCAAGAAATCGTGTTATTTATAGACCTCCACACTGCTCACCTAACACACATTTTAAAATCCATAAAATAATAAATCATTAGCTGCAAAGATAAAGGAAAGATAAACACCTGAGCCCCCTGTGGCTATAGGCTGAATGTAGAAAATGTCTCTTCCTGTGTATCGCATTGTGTGGTCTGGGCCTGATTGCCTTCTGAATAAGGCTGGCCATACACGTAGTGAATTTCTTTCCTGCAAACAGTGATCACTGACTCTGTCCATTCGGAAAAGGTAGGAGCCGGGTTTAGCGGCTCCTACCTCCGCTCTCCATCCTCACAAATTGAGGGGGGAGAGCGGCACGGACGGGGGGAGAGAAGAGCGGCATGGATGGGGGGAGAGAAGAGCGGCACGGATGGGGGGGGGGGGGAGAGAAGAGCGGCACGGACGGGGGAGAGAAGAGCGGCACGGAGCACGGGGGGGGGGGAGGAAAGACTGCACGGGGGGGGGGGAGACTGCATGGAGCACTGGGGGGAGGAAAGACTGCACGGAGCGGGGAGGGGAGGAAAGACTGCACGGAGCACTGGGGGGAGGAAAGACTGCATGGAGCAAGGAGGGGAGGAAAGACTGCACGGAGCACTGGGGGGAGGAAAGACTGCAGGGAGGGGAGGAAAGACTGCACGGAGCACTGGGGGAGGAAAGACTGCACGGAGCAGGGAGGGGAGGAAAGACTGCACGGAGCACTGGGGGAGGAAAGACTGCACGGAGCACGGGATTGGAGGAAAGACTCCCCTCCCGTGCACGGAGCACTGGGGGGAGGAAAGACTGCACGGAGCACTGGGGGGAGGAAAGACTGCACGGAGCACTGGGGGGAGGAAAGACTGCACGGAGCACTGGGGGGAGGAAAGACTGCACGGAGCACGGGGGGAAGGAAAGACTGCACGGAGCACTGGGGGGAGGAAAGACTGCACGGAGCACTGGGGGGGGGAAAGACTGCACAGAGCACGGGGGGAGGAAAGACTGCACGAAGCACGGGGGGGGGGGGAGGAAAGACTGCACGGAGCACTGGGGGGAGGAAAGACTGCACGGAGCACGGGGGGAGGAAAGACTGCACGGAGCACGGGAGGGGAGGAAAGACTGCACGGAGCACTGGGGAGAAGACTTGCAACTCCCCTGCCTGCCCAGGTATCGGGTGAGGCATCGGAGCATTTCCCCCGAGTACAAGTACTCGGGGAAATGCTCGGTATCGGTACCGATACTAGTATCGGTATCGGGACATCCCTACTTTTTACTATGCATTATATATGGTGTTTATTTCTATGTTTTACCTACCAGATATCATTGTGCTTTGGTTTCTCCCTGGTCGCATGCTTCACATAAAGTCCCAAACCTAGTCTCTATATATCACACTTGCAGAGCAGCCTTGTGTGTCAAGCCAGGGACCGAGCGCGGCAAGTGGGGTGAAGCTTGAGAAGTATCTTGAGTGCTAAGCTAGGGACCCAGCAGAGAAGTGGGGGTGAGGCTTGAGGAAAATACCACCGTGAAGACTGGAGGGGCTCAAGGGATTGAGTGGCAGTGAATTAGCGGGTCTAGAGACACAGGGAGCTGTGGCTCGGCTCAGGTGCCCCCATAGCAAACTGCTTGCTATGGGGGCCCTCAACAGCAGGGAGGGGCCAGGAGCACAGAAGAGGGACCCAAGAAGAGAAGGATCTGGGCTGCCCTGTGCAAAACCAACTGCACAGAGGAGGTAAGTATGATGTGTTTATTATTTTTATAGAAAAGAAAAATTCGACTTTACAATCACCTTAAATCTCTCCTATAATTCTCATTATGTCCTTTTAGCTCATCATACGTGTTGGATGGTAATCTTTGTATAAATCTTTTTTTTTTTCTTTTCTGTAGAATTTCAAGAGTGAAAATCAATAATTCTAGAAAGTGTTGAAATGTGCACAAAAGATGTGAGCGATTTCACGTAAATGGCTTCCAGGTGTTTTGTGTGCACGCCGCCAGTACAATGACACCGGGGTGGAGTGACAGTTTGTAAATCTGCCTCTTCTGTCACCTTCTACTGTCATATGCCGTGTTTGTTCTGCGTCCTGATCTTGTTTGCTTTTCTCCACGTTGTTGAAGACGATCGGACCAGATAAAACTGGAGAGGTACAAATGAGAAAAAATCCTGTGATTGGACAGTAAAAAAAAAAAAAAAAAAAAAAAAAAAAAAGTTTGTTAAAGAACTCCAAAATACCCCTCTAGCTCAATGTTATCCTCCCCCTCCTTAATCTTATGCCGCGTACACACGATCGGAAATTCCGACAACAAAACCGTGGATTTTCTTCCAACGGAATGTTGGCTCAAACTTGTGTTGCATACACACGGTTACACAAATGTTGTCGGAAATTACGACCATCAAGAACACGGTGACGTACAACACTACAACGAGCCGAGAAAAATGAAGTTCAATGATTCCGATGTAAGGGGGCTCTGATATGAGGGGCACAGGTGTGAATGGGGCCTTAAGGAATTATTATCCTGACGTAAGAGGGGCTCGGATATGACAGGCTCTGATGAGGACCCTGTTGTAAGGGGGCTCTGATATGAGAGGCTCTGACGTGGACCCAGATGTAAGAAGGGCTCTGGTACGAGGGGCTCTGATGGGGACCCCGATGTAAGCGGGCTCTGATGGGGAACCTGATGTAAGGAGGGCTCTGATATGAGGGGCTCTGATGGGGAACCTGATGTAAGGAGGGCTCTGATATGAAGGGCTCTGGTGGGAATCCTGGTGTAAGGAGGGCTCTGATATGAGGGGCTCTGATGGGGATCCTGATGTAAGGAGGGCTCTGATATTAGGGGCTCTGATGGGGATCCTGATGTAAGGAGGGCTCTGATATGAGGGGCTCTAAAGGGGATCCTGATGTAAGGAGGGCTCTGATATGAGGGGCTCTGATGGGGACCTGGATGTAAGGGAGCTCTGATATGAGGGGCACAGGTGTGAATGGGGCCTTAAGGAATTATTATCCTGACGTAAGAGGGGCTCGGATATGACAGGCTCTGATGAGGACCCTGTTGTAAGGGGGCTCTGATATGAGAGGCTCTGACGTGGACCCAGATGTAAGAAGGGCTCTGGTACGAGGGGCTCTGATGGGGACCCCGATGTAAGCGGGCTCTGATGGGGAACCTGATGTAAGGAGGGCTCTGATATGAGGGGCTCTGATGGGGAACCTGATGTAAGGAGGGCTCTGATATGAAGGGCTCTGGTGGGAATCCTGGTGTAAGGAGGGCTCTGATATGAGGGGCTCTGATGGGGATCCTGATGTAAGGAGGGCTCTGATATTAGGGGCTCTGATGGGGATCCTGATGTAAGGAGGGCTCTGATATGAGGGGCTCTAAAGGGGATCCTGATATAAGGAGGGCTCTGATATGAGGGGCTCTGATGGGGACCTGGATGTAAGGGAGCTCTGATATGAGGGGCACAGGTGTGAATGGGGCCTTAGGTAATTATTCACCCTGATGTAAGGGGGCAAAACAAAAGAACGGATTGTTTAATCATAGCTATGATTAAACACCAAGTATAGTGTGAAACGCGTCAGCTCTGCCGGTGTGCTGTGACATGTAGTGCTGTTTTTCTATTTGGATTTACAATAAAGGCAATTTTTATTCAGAGTGCGGCTGTCCAGAAGAATCCGTTCTTTTGTTTTGCAATCTCATATGCATCGCCTGCACCCGTGGTTTTGGGAGAAGCAATTATTTTGAAGATCTCCACACCTGAGCGGCATCTTTCTCTCTGATGTAAGAGGGGTCTTGGGGAATTATTACCATGGTGTAAGAGGGGCTCTGATATGAGAGGCTTTGATGGGGAACCTAATGTAAGGGGGACTCTGATACGAGGGGCTCTAATGGGGACCCTGATGCAATTGGGGCTCTAATATGAGGGGCTCTGATGGGGACCCAGATGTAAGGGGGGCTCTGATATGAGGGGCATAGGTGTGAATGTGGCCTTAAGGAATTATTACCCTGACGTAAGAGGGGCTCGGATATGACAGGCTCTGATGAGGACCCTGATGTAAGGGGGCTCTGATATGAGAGGCTCTGACGTGGACCCAGATGTAAGAAGGGCTCTGGTACGAGGGGCTCTGATGGGGACCCCAATGTAAGCGGGTTCTGATGGGGACCCTGATCTAAGGAGGGCTCTGATATATGGGGTCTTGGGGAATTATTCACCCTGATGTAAGGGGAGGTCTTGGGGAATTATTACCCTGACGTAAGAGGGGCTTGGATATGACAGGCTCTGATGAGGACCCTGATGTAAGCGGGGCCCTGATATGAGAGGCTCTGATGAGGGCCGAGATGTAAGGAGGGCTCTGGTACGAGGGGCTCTGATGGGGACCCCGATGTAAGCAGGCTCTGATGGGAACCCTGATGTAAGGAAGGCACTGATATAAGTGGCACAGGTGTGAATGTGGCCTTAGGGAATTATTCACCCTGATGTAAGGGGGGAATTATTACCATGGATATGACAGGCTCTGATGAGGACCCTGATGTAACGAGGGCTCTGATACAAGGGGCTCTGATGGGGACCCTGATGTAAGGGGGGCTCGATACGAGGGGCTCTGACGGGGACCCTGATGTAACGAGGGCTATGATACAAGGGGCTCTGATGGGGACCCTGATGTAAGGGGGGCCCTGATATGAGAGGCTCTGATGAGGACCCTGATGTAAGGGGGGGCTCTGATATGAGAGGCTCTGACGGGGACCCTGATGTAACGAGGGCTCTGATACAAGGGGCTCTGATGGGGACCCTGATGTAAGGGGGGCTCTGATATGAGGGGAACAGGTGTAAATGGGGCCTTAGGGTATTATTCACCCTGATGTAAGGGGGGATCTTGGGGAATTATTACCCTGATGTAAGGGGGAGGGGCTCTGATGGGGACCCTGATGTAAGGGGGGCTCGATACGAGGGGCTCTGACAGGGACCCTGATGTAACGAGGGCTATGATACAAGGGGCTCTGATGGGGACCCTGATGTAAGGGGGGCCCTGATATGAGAGGCTCTGATGAGGACCCTGATGTAAGGGGGGGCTCTGATATGAGAGGCTCTGACGGGGACCCTGATGTAACGAGGGCTCTGATACAAGGGGCTCTGATGGGGACCCTGATGTAAGGGGGGCTCTGATATGAGGGGAACAGGTGTAAATGGGGCCTTAGGGTATTATTCACCCTGATGTAAGGGGGGATCTTGGGGAATTATTACCCTGATGTAAGGGGGAGGGGCTCTGATGGGGACCCTGATGTAAGGGGGGCTCGATACGAGGGGCTCTGACAGGGACCCTGATGTAACGAGGGCTATGATACAAGGGGCTCTGATGGGGACCCTGATGTAAGGGGGGCCCTGATATGAGAGGCTCTGATGGGGACCCCGATGTAAGGTGGGCTCTGATACGGGGGGCTCTGTTGGGGACCCCGATGTAAGGAGGACTCTGATACGAGGGGCTCTGATGGGAACCCCCGATGTAAGGAGGGCTCTGATATAAGGAGCTCCGAGCTCCAAACTGCTGCCCTCACACATAAAACGGCCGAGGGTCTCTAAAAGTCCATCATTCCTCCTGCACGCTGCTCCAATCATTTCTCATGCTTCCTGAGCAGCAAGAGAACAATTTATTGGAGCAGTGTGCAGGGGACATGTCAGGATGCTTGAGACCCGCTCTACTTCAAACGGTTGTATAGGCTGTATAGGCGCATGCGCGTGGGAGACTTCTTTCTGGCATGGTCTGGTGGCTGTCTGGCCTTAAGCCGAAAATCCCCAGTGCGCATGCGCCGCTGCATTCAGCAGCTAGTTGTGAGGGAAATATCTCCTAAACCATAAAGGTTTAGGAGATATTTTTTTTACCTACAGGTAAGCCTTATTATATAGGCTTGCCTGTAGGTAAAAGTAAAAAAAAAACTATACAACCGCTTTCATCGTGTGTGAGAGCAGTGGTCCGGCTCTCCAGCACGCTGCTGGCTTCAAATGAACTTGTTTCCTATAGATTGATCACATTCACCAAGCAGCATCCCTGCAGACCACATATACATCTCAGTGTGTTTTTTTTTTGTAATTGATCGCTGTAAATGCGTTCCTTCAAATATAAGCTGAGTAATAAATTCCTCTAGGCTGTGTCACCAGGCTTGTTAGCAAATATAAGTAGTTCCCATGATCCCCTGCAGGGATTCCTTTTCCCGCCATCTTTTCCTGGCTCTCTTACATGTTTGCTGTGTCAGGCAGTTTCTGGGCTATTCACAGCATTGTGAAGATGCATTCATTGGCCTTTTCTCACTCACTCGCTAGTATTTACTCGGTCCTTTAGTCATAAATACATTCAGCTTCCTGAGTTTTGTATTCAGCTTTGTCAAAAGTAACTTTTGCAAGATCAGTTGAAACTCATTCTAGTTTCATCATGCAAAGGAAGTGTGCAGTGTTAACAAGTTTTTCTTTTACGATTTATTTTAGTTTTTTTATACTAAAAAAAAATATATATATATATATATATATATATATATATATACACAGTATGTGAAAAAAGTGAGTACACCCCCTCACATGTTTGTAAATATTTTATTATATCTTTTCATGTGACAACACTGAAGAAATTACACTTTTCTACAATGTAATGTAGTGAGTGTACAGCTTGTATAACAGTGTACATTTTCTGCCCCCTCAAAATATCTCAACACACTAAATGGGTTGTAAAGGATTTGTTTCCCCCCTAAATAGCTTCCTTTACCTTAGTGCAGTCCTCCTTCACTTACCTCATCCTTCCATTTTGCTTTTAAATGTCCTTATTTCTTCTGAGAAATCCTCACTTCCTCTTCTTCTGTCTGTAACTCACCACCGTAATGCGAGGCTTTATTCCTGGTGTGGAGAAGGCCTCTTGAGGGGGCGATCAGGCAAGTCAGGACACTCTCTACTTTGCAAATAGAGAAAGGAGCTGTGTGTTAGTGGGCGTCCTGACACTCCTGCTCGCCCCCTCCCCCCTCAAGAGGCTTTCTCCACACCAGGGAGAAAGCCTTGCATTACGGTGGTGAGTTAAGTAAAGGAAGTAAAGGAAGCTATTAAGGGGAACATTTTTTTTTCTTTACAACCCCTTTAATGTCTAAACCGCTGGCAACAAAAGTGAGTCCAATTGGGCCCAATTAGCCATTTTCCCTCCCCGGTGTCATGTGACTTGTTAGTGTTACAAGGTCTCAGGTGTAAATGGGAATCAGGTGTGTTAAATTTGGTGTTATCGCTCTCACTCTCTCATACTGGTCACTGGAAGTTCAACATGGCACCTCATAGCAAAGAACTCTCTGAGGACCTGAAAAAAAGAATTGTTGCTCTACATAAAGATGGCCTAGGCTATTAGAAGATTGTCACGACCCTGAAACTGAGCTGAGACATGGTGGCCAAGACCATACAGTGGTTTAACTGGACAGGTTCCACTCAAAACAGGCCTCGCCAAACCTTCTGGCAATGGTACCTATTGATGTGCCATCTTTGAGGAGTTTGACTGCCTGTGCAACCTCTATAGGGTCCAGGTATCGCCTTGTGCTACGAGTAGTGGCACTGACCCTTGCCAAATGCAAAACTAGTGAAAAAAACAGTCAGAATAGATGAGTAGAGAAAAAAAATATCAGTGGCCTTCACCTGTAAAACCATTCCTGTTTTGGAGGTCGTCTGATTGTTGAGCATCCAGTGCTTCAACTCTTCTGGGAAGTTTTAGGAGTGTGTCTATGGGAATGTTTGACCATATGTAGAAGAATATATATTTGCCTAAAGTGAGGAAAAATGTGTTTTTTAAAAAAACTTTGGGGGATATTTATTATAGAAAAAGTAAGAATATTGTTTTGTTTTTTTTTCAAAATTGTCACCCTTTTTTTGTTTATAGCGAAAAAAATAAGAAAAACCGCAGAGATGATCAAATATCATTAAAATAAATCTCTATTTTTTTTTGGGGGGGGGGGGGTTTAAAGGACGTAAATTTAGTTTGGGTGCAGCGTCGAACGACCGCGCAATTGTCAGTTAAAGCGTCGCAGTGCCGAATTGTAAAAAGTGTTCTGGTCAGGAAGGGGGTAAAATCTTTCAGGGCTGAAGCGGTTAAAGCAGGGGTTGCAAACTCAAATTCATCGGGGGCTGCATCAGCAGTATGGTTCAAAGGGCCGGGTGCCCTACGTATACAGTGCATGGGTCAGGATTGCGCTACGTATACAGTGCATGGGTCAGGATTGCGCTACGTATACAGTGCATGGGTCAGGATTGCGCTAAGTACACAGTGCATGGGTCAGAATTGCGCTACGTATACAGTGCATGGGTCAGGATTGCGCTACGTATACAGTGCATGGGTCAGGATTGCGCTAAGTACACAGTGCATGGGTCAGGATTGCGCTAAGTACACAGTGCATGGGTCAGAATTGCGCTTTCTCCTACCTTCCTACCTGGACCAGCTCTGGTACCTCCCTGTATAGGCGGCTCCCTCCCTTTGTATTGGGCTATAGTACCTTTTTTTTTTATTGGGCTATAGTGGTACCATCCCTCTGTGGGCGGATCTCCTGTGTTATCAGTACTTTGCTTTATTTTCACCATAACTGTAAAATAGCAGCACACAGTTTATTAAGAAGAGCCACAGGACACAGCCTGCTGGATGGGGGGGGGGGAATGCCCAAAAAACTGCCAGCAATCTCTGCCACTATGAACAGTCAGTGGCATGCAAAAAAAGCTGGCATCGCTGGCTGGAAGGACTGGGGAGGCAGGGTGGAGGTGGAGACGGGACGGTGGTGGAGGCGGAGACCAGAGCGGCATTGTAAGCCGACATGGCTGGAGAAAGAGCGGAG
This sequence comes from Rana temporaria, assembly GCF_905171775.1. NCBI lineage: Eukaryota > Metazoa > Chordata > Amphibia > Anura > Ranidae > Rana > Rana temporaria. Next base: position 189,438,769 of record NC_053494.1, on the reverse strand, counting down.
GCGGCGGAGGAGGAGGCGGACACCAGAGCGGCATTGTAAGCCGACATGGCTGCAGAAAGAGCGGCGGTGGAGGCGGAGACAGGGCGGGGGCGGAGACCAGAGTGGCAGCCTGAGATGCAGCGTTGGAGGCGGGGGTGAAGACAGAGCGGCACAGTAAGGGGAATATGTTAATGCCTGTGTTCAGACTGGCCGCGACCCTCGCTCGCTGGAATCCCAACCTGGCAAAATGAGGAGGCTGCTGTGCGGGACACATTACAAGGTCCGGCAGGCCGGATTTGGCCCGCGGGCCTTGTGTTTGCCACCCCTGGGTTAAAGTGATGTAAATAATTAAAGGATAATTTCAGAGAATCACCGTTAGGCCTCGTTTTGACTTACAGTTGAGAGGGCCTCAAAAATTGAGCTGCAATATAGTCAATGTTGATTCAGAGAGTGAAGTTCCACTTTTCTTGGATATAGATTTACTTTAAGATTTATTTAATGTTTCTTTAACTGTACATTTAGCCCATTTGCTGGATTTTTTTTTTTATTTAATTTTAAATGTTAAAGCTCTCTTTGTTTCTGGATCTTTGCATCCACCTGCGGTGTCAAGTTCAGATGTAGAACGCAGAAATTTCCTTATAGACCGGAACAAGCTGGATCATGTGTCTAATTTATTGCGCAATTGTCATATAATCAGCGCTGACAGTGCTTCAATTACAGCTTCCTTCCTTAAATTCCTGATTGGTGGATTCAGTAAATTATGTTATATTGCTGACATTTTAATGGTCTCTGTCATCCTAATGTAGAATTTTATTTCGTAATTAAAACATAAGCCAAAACCACATGTTGCCCTATATTTCAATCATTTATTTATCTATTATTATCATGTTCCATTGGAGGGTATAGAGCAAAGTCACGTACAATGTAATGCGGCGTACACACGATCGGGAATTCCGATGGAATAAAATCAGATGGAATTTTCCGTTGGAATTCCGATGAAGCTGACTTCCATCAGTCTTGCCTACACACTGTCAGACTAAATTCCGACCGTCCAAAACGCGGTGACGTAAAACATTACGACGAGCCGAGAAAAATGAAGTTCAATCCTTCCGAGCATGCGTCAACTTGATTCTGAGCATGCGTGGATTTTTCTCCGACGGAATTCCACACAGACGATCAGGATTTCCCATCAGAAGAATTTAACCACTTAAGACCCGGACCAAAATGCAGCTAAAGGACCAGGCCCCTTTTTGCGATTTGGCACTGTGTCGCTTTAACTGACAATTGCGCGGTCGTGCGACATGGCTCCCAAACAAAATTTATGTCCTTTTTTTCCCCACAAATAGAGCTTTCTTTTGGTGGTATTTGATCACCTCTGCGGTTTTTATTTTTTGCGCTATAAACAAAAATAGAGCGACAATTTTGAAAAAAAGGCAATATTTTTTACTTGTTGCTATAATAAATATCCCCCAAAAATATATAAAAAAATATTTTTTTCCTCAGTTTAGGCCGATACGTATTTTTCTACTTATCTTTGGTAAAAAAAAATCGCAATAAGCGTTTATCGATTGGTTTGCGCAAAATTTACAGCGTTTACAAAATAGGGGATAGTTTTATTGCATTTTTATTTTTTATTTTTTTTACTACTAATGGCGGCGATCAGCGATTTTTTCCATGACTGCGACATTATGGCAGACACATCGGACAATTTTGACACATTTTTGGGACCATTGTCATTTTCACAGCAAAAAATGCATTGTTTACTGTGAAAATGACAATTGCAGTTTGGGAGTTAACCACAAGGGGGCGCTGAAGGGGTTAAGTGTGACCTCATCTGTGTTTCTAACTGTAGGGGGGTGTGGCTGTAGGTGTGACCTCATCGATTGTGATTCCCTATATAAGGGAACACACGATCGATGACGGCGCCACAGTGAAGAACGGGGAAGCTGTGTTTACACACGGCTCTCCCCGTTCTTCAGCTTCGGGGACCGATCACGGGACTGCAGCAGCGATCGGGTCCGCGAGTCCCGCGGCGCTTCGGACCGGGTCGCGGGCGCGCGATCCACAGCTGGGCATTATACAATCACGTATAGGTACGTGCTTGTGCCCAGCCGTGCCATTCTGCCGACGTATATCGGCGTTAGGTGGTCCTTAAGTGGTTAAAACATGTTCTATTTTTTTACTCCGATGGAAAAAAGTCCGATGGGGCCCACACGCGATCGGAATTTCCAATGAAACAAGTCCATCGGAAAATCCGATCGTGTGTACGCGGCATTAGAGGATATTGAAATGTTATGCATATGGGCTTTAGATTGTATAAGAGAAGTGGATACAAACTGTATTTCAAAGCGTTGCGCAGCTTTCCTGAAGCTTTTAAAGCACTCATCTGTGTTTTGGGGAAATTGAAGACAAATCTTTATGGGTAAGGCTGCCTGTCACTTTAAATAAGCTCCTTGCAGGTTTTGGCAAGCAATCAGCCAGCATCAGCAGGATTTCAAATTTGTTGAAAGCCCGGTGAAGTCTGCTAAGATCCCTAAATCCAGATCTGAAGGGTGCTTAAAAAGAGACCCTATCACCCATATAATTTTCTTTTTAACAAGTTTCCACCCATGAGATTATAATTGCGCTAAACAGATTTTACCTGTAAATGCCTCCCTTGTGTACACATCCAAAAGCCCCAAGACTGCTGCTGGGTGCCACCATCTTGGATGTAAAGTCAGCAACCTCTGAGCTGTCATTCAAGTGAAAGGGCCAGATTCACGTAGATCTGCGGCGGCGTAACGTATCTCATTTACGTTACGCCGCCGCAAGTTTTACGGGCAGGTGCTTGATTCACAAAGCACTTGCCTGTAAAGTTGCGGCGGCGTAGCGTAAATCCCCTGGCGCAAGCCCGCCTAATTCAAATGATCCGGGTAGGGGGCGTGAATCATTTAAATTAGACGCGTTCCCGCGCCGAACGTACTGCGCATGCGCCGTCCATAACATTTCCAGACGTGCATTGTGGTAAATGACGTCGCAAGGACGTCATTGGTTTCGACGTGAACGTAAATGGCGTCGGACGAGTTACGCAAACAACGTAAAATTTTTAAATCGCGACGCGGGAACGACGGCCATACTTAACATTGGCTGCGCCTCATAGACCCAGGGGTAACTATCCGCCGGAAAAAGCCGAACGCAAACGACGTTAAAAAAAAAGCGCTGTGCGGTTGTTCGTTTCTGAATCGGCGTATCTCCTCATTTGCATATTTGTCGCGTAAATAAACCGAAGCGCCACCTAGCGGCCGGCCTGGAATTGCAGCCTAAGTTCCAACGGGGTAACACAGTTACACCTGTCGGATCTTAGGCATATCTATGCGTAACTGATTTTCTGAATCAGTCGCATAGATACGACCGACGAAACTCAGAGATGCATTGCACAAATCTATGTTATTATCGCCGCTGCCGCTGTTCTATTCAGATGGTCGGCGCTCATGTCCGGCCATCTGAATAACGGCAGCTGGTTGAGTACAGCCCTCGGGTCCCGGAAGCCTATACAAGGAGCGTACTAGGGATGGGCTCCTTGTATAAGACTGACAGGCGTCTCAGCCAATCAGGTTGGCCTATTCTGGCTAGTTTAACCTGATTGGCTGAGACACCTGTGGCCCCGTACACACGAGAGGATCGATCCGCTGGAATTGATCCGCGGACCAGTTTCAGCGGATAGATGCCCTGGTGTGTACGATCCAGCGGATCTGTTTCCGCGGATTTTTGTCCCCGGGGATGGATTTCCAGCGGATCAAAATTTCTTGACATGCTAAGAAATCGATCCGCTGGAATCCAGTCTAACGGATTGATCCGCTGGTCTGTACAGACTCACCGGATCAATCCGTCCGAATCCATCCCCCGCATGCGTCGTAATGATTCGACGCATGCGTGGAAGTCCTTATATCACAGCGTCGCGCACGTCGCCGCGTCATCATCGCGGCGACGGCGCGACACGTCACCGCGGACGGAATTCCGCGGGGATTTTGATCTCATGGTTAGTACAACCATGAGATCAAAATCCGCCAGAGGATTTATCCGCGGAAACGGTCCCCCTGACCGTTTCCACGGATAAATCCTCTCGTGTGTACTAGGCCTGTCAGTCATCGAGGGCGGTAGAAGACATCGAGGGACGTGGATGGCTGACTCCAGTAAAGGTAAGTGCCGGGCGGGGGGAGGAAAAGGGGCACTTTACAGGGCACAGCGGCGACAATAGGCACAGTGGGGACAATTAAAGGGCACAGTGGCGACAATTAAAGGGCCCAGCGGTGACAATTAAAGGGCACAGGTGACAATTAAAGGGCACAGTGGTGACAATTAAAGGGCACAGCGGTGACAATTAAAGGGCACAGTCATGACAATTGATGGCACAGTGGCTGTGTTTGATGGCATGGCACAGTGGCTGCGTTTGATGGCATGGCACAGTGGTGACAATTGATGGCACAGTGGCTGCGTTTGATGGGATGGCATAGTGGTGACAATTAATGGCACAGTGGCTGCGTTTGATGGCATGGCACAGTGGTGACAATTGATGGCACAGTGGCTGCATTTGATAGGCACAGTGAGGCTGCAATTTTTTTTCCGTTTGCGCCCCCCCAAAAATGTTGAGCACCAGCCGCTACTGAAGGGACCCCTTACATTGGTTTTCAGTGGGAGAAGGGACCTCTTCCATTAGGGGTCAGTGGAAGAGCACCCCCTATTATTGGTGGCCAGTGTAGGATAAAGATCAATCCTTCAGGCTGGCTACAGAGCTGCTTCTGTAGCTGACTTCAACTGCCTGAATACGCAAACATCTGAAAGGATTCAGTCACCTTTTGGCTGATGATTTTCTACTTGGCTCTGTCAATATTTTAGGATAGGTACTGTATGCCGAAAAGACCACCCTAGGCTAAAATTTCCATCGAATCGTCAAGAATCAGAAGAAATTCAAGCTGTGTATGATCGCCTTTAGGCCTCGCAAATGCGCGCTCGTATTTAGTGCCTGGGGAATTCAATTTACCTGTGCACGCCTCAGTGAAGACCTAACGTTGACCCTTAACTTGGTTTGATTTATATTTCCTGACTAATACATGCATGAAATCAGAGGTGGTATACCTAAATGGGCAGAACATGCCGGAGGCAATTTTACAGGGTGACAGCAATTAGCCCCGCACAAACGTTTTGTCTGCTCTTTGGTCCTCATTTTGCATATTGTCCTCAGGATACAATTAAAGACCAACACACATCCAGTCATTTCAATACAATTCTATTTACAATCATTTAGCATTGAACTGTTTTGCTGAGCAGATTTTTACAGTGCCAGTAAACGAAGCCCCGCTCTTTATAAAACATCTGTCCTCTGTGTTGGACAGTTCCACAAATACTTATACTTTATATTTAATAAAAAATAAAATAAAAATATATTAAAAAAAATATATATATATATTAGTGCTGTCAGTTAAACGCGTTATTAACGGCGTTAACACAAACCCATTTTAACGCCGTCAATTTTTTTATCGCGCGATTAACGAGGTTCACCCTTTAAAATTTATTTTTTTTGTCCGCACGTACCTCTTAACCCTTTCACGCCGACGGGACGTGTCCTCAGCCGCAGGCATCATCCCGGTACCGTTGTTTAGAGCGGGCGATCGGCTATCCAAACATAACAACCGATGCGGCTAAAAGCCGCTCGGTTGTTATGCCGGAGGAGCGGGAGGGGACATCCCCCCCCCCCTCCCGCCGCCTTTCGCCGCTCTGACCGGGCCTCCCGTCCCACCGGGAGACCCGATCCTCCATCCGCCGCGTTCTGTGTTCATGCGGAGACTGACACTAAGCCGTAAACGGCTTTGATTCAGTCTCCGCATTGAAACCACGGAAGCGGCGTCATGACGTCACTTCCGGGTTTCTCGGCTGCCAATGGCGCCGGATTTAAAAAAGTACACAGTATTCAGAATCGCCGTTTTCGGCGATCTGAATACTTTGAAGTGCAAAGGAGGGCTTGAAGGTCTTTTAGACCCCGATCCCTCCATAAAGAGTACCTGTCACCACCTATTGCTGTCACAAGGGATGTTTACATTCCTTGTGACAGCAATAAAAGTGATCAAAATGTAAAAAAATAAAAAAACACAATTTAATATTATAAAAAATAAATAAATAAATAAGAAAACAAAAAAAAAATGTTTTAAAGGGTGAACCTCCTTAATCGCGCGATTAATCGTGAGTTAACTATGACATTAATGCTATTAATCGTGATTAGAAATTTTAATCGCTTGACAGCACTAATATATATATATTTTTTAAATAAATAAAAAAAAAGGGGGGTTGCCATCTGGGGCCCTGTGGGCCTCCAGGCCCCTTACAGGTGTACTGCCTGTACCCCCTGATGGCGGCCCTGTATGTATGTGTGTGTGTATATATATATATATATATATATATATATATATATATATATATATATATATATATATATATACATATACATATACATATACACACACACAATGTATATGTAATATATATTATACCACTCAAACTATGTAGCCTAAAATGTATAACATGACAAAAAAATTAAAATAGAAAGCAAAAACAAAGCACCAGAGAACATCTTGAACTTTAAATACAATTCTTGAAATAAAAACACAGTAAAAACAGGACAAATATGCTTAAAAAAACACGTTTAAATATGTGTTTTTAACACGCATCCGTATGAAAGGGCTTGAAAAAAATGCAGCTATTTACAGACCCATAGAAAATAAGTCAATATTTGAATTGTTTAATTGCACTGCAAACGTAACATAAAAGTAGCGATGTGTACATACCGCTTAATGGCCGATATCACCCTCCCCTGTGTTTGAAGCTGAGACAGCTAGTTGTAAATAGTAGGACTGTACTACTCTCTGTCTCTCTCTCTGCACTTACTTTTAATTTGTAAAGCTTTTAGCATTTACAACGTAATTGCGTTAATGTAACACTTAGACAGCAAGTAAAGTAAATTCAGAAAGATTATTGCGTTTTCTCACGCCTGGAAACTGATGCTGTGAATTGGAAGCCCCATGTACTATAAGACTCCCAAATCCCCCATAAACACGCTTCTGTCATTTCCTTTGTGGGTGATTACACACAGGAAGAGGAGATCTTTCCCAGGATCCTCCATATTTTATTGGGTAATGGTATTTGAAAACCTAGTATTAGAGATTAGAGTTGACTTTTGGTGTCTGGTCCTGATTCAGGATAGTTAACCACTTAACCCCCGGACCATATTGCTGGTCAAAGACCAGAGCACTTTTTGCGATTCGGCCCTGCGTCGCTTTAACTGACAATTGCGCGGTCGTGCGATGTGGCTCCCAAACAAAATTGGCGTCCTTTTATCCCCACAAATAGAGCTTTCTTTTGGTGGTATTTGATTACCTCTGCGGTTTTTAGTTTTTGCGGTATAAACAAAAATAGAGCGACAATTTTGAAAAAAATTAATTTATTTTACTTTTTGCTATAATAAATATCCCCCAAAAAGATATAAAAAAACTTTTTTTTTCCTCAGTTTAGGCCGGTACTTATTCTTCTACATATTTTTCATTAAAAAAATCGCAATACGCGTTTATTGATTGGTTTGCGCAAAAGTTATAGCGTTTACAAAATAGGGGGCATTTTTATGGCATTTTTATTAATATTTTTTTTTACTAGTAATGGCGGCGATCAGTGATTTTTTTTTCGGTACTGCGACATTATGGCGGACACTTCGGACACTTTTGACACATTTTTGGGACCATTGGCATTTTTATAGCGATCAGTGCTATAAAATGCATTGGATTACTATAAAAATGCCACTGACAGTGAAGGGGTTAACACTAGGGGGCGGGGAAGGGGTTAAGTATGTTTTCTGGGTGTGTTCTAACTGTAGAGGGGGTGGCCTCACTAGGGGAAATTACCGATCTTCTGTTCATACATTGTATGAACAGAAAATCAGCATTTCCCTCCCTGACAGGACCGGGAGCTGTGTATTTACACACACAGCTCCCGGTCCCCGCTCTGTAACGAGCGATCGCGTGTGCCCAGCGGTGATCGTGCCCGCCGGGCACGCGCACGGGAGTCGGGGGCCAGCGTGAGAGCCGACGTAGAGCTACGGGCTCTCGCGCAGGGGAGCCAACCTGCCGCCGTAAAACGACAATGGCAGGATGGCAAGTAGTTAAGCTGGCCATATACTAATAGAATTTCATACGAAAATATATACAAGTATATATTTCTTTTTACCAGCATTTATTTAGCACTGACAATTTATACAAAACGTTTCATACTGTACATTCATATCAGTCCCTGTCCCTAAGGAGATTACAATCTTGGGTCCCTGCCCTTGAATCTCAGCCAGGAAAATATCTGCATAGAGGTTGACTATTTTCCCTGTGCTTGTGTGGGTTACTCCGGTGTCCTCCCACACTCCAATTACACTATACAGTGGAACCTTAGATTACGAGCGTAATCCGTTCCAGGAGAATGCTTGTAATCCAAAGCATTCACATATCAAAGCGAGTTTCCCTATAGAAGTCCATGGAAATAAAGATAATTTGTTCTGAATTTACTTATATTGCATGCAATACCGCATGTGGCCACAGTGGCTGGATAGACCCGGAGAGACTCGAAAATACTCAGAGACCATTCGGATGCAGTGGGAAACCCTCAGAAACACTTGGGAATGGAGTATTTCCGAACAGCTCCGAGTGTCCCCCACACCTCTGGGCAAATGCGGTACTTGATAAAGCAATGCAGCACCTGAAATCCTGTATCATTTATTTAAAACTGGGTTCATTTGTGCTTTAATCCACTCTTTTTGGGCCCAGACTGGTATGGTCACCACGTCGGCCTGAACTCACACAGAGAAAACCTGACATTATGATGTCTCTGCCGCTTTCCCCAGTATTAAAGTAGATAGAGTGGAGTGGTATTAGAATACTTGCCAGTTTTTATTGCTGTCTGTGGCCCCCATTAAAGCGGGGGTTCACCCTTAGAGGGCACTTTTCCCCCTTAGATTCCTGCTCGTTTTCTCTAGGGGAATCGGCTATTTATTTTAAAATATGATCCGTACTTACCCGTTTACGAGATGCATCCTCTCCGTCGCTTCCGGGTATGGGCTTCGGGAATGGGCGTTCCTTCTTGATTGACAGGCTTCCGAGAGGCTTCCGACGGTCGCATCCATCGCGTCACGATTTTCCGAAAGAAGCCGAACGTCGGTGCGCAGGCGCAGTATAGAGCCGCACCGACGTTCGGCTTCTTTCGGCTACGAGTGACGCAATGGATGCGACCGTCGGAAGCCTCTCGGAAGGCTGTCAATCAAGAAGGAACGCCCGCTCCCGAAGACCCATACCCGGAAGCGACGGAAGAAGATGCAGCTCGAAAACGGGTAAGTACTGCTCATATTTTAATACAAATAGCCGATTCCCCTAGACAAAACGAGCAGGAATCTAAGGGGAGAAATTTTTTTTTTTTACAAATGGGTGAACTCCCGCTTTAAGGAGAATAACCCTCTCTATTTGTCCTGTTTACCACCCAAATTTTGGGTTGTCCCCAGAAAAGTAATAAAGGGGAAATCTTTCAATAAGGGAAACTAGTTCTGGTGACCTGGGGGACCCCAAGGAGTTCCCTTAATTTGCATAGATTTCCTCTCACTTACTATTGGCTATGGGACAGGAAGGTAAAGTGGTTGGAACCCTCTCTGGCTACTTTTACCTACAGGTAAGCCTAGATTAAGGCTTACCTGTAGGTGTTTGCAATATCTCCTAAACCTACACGGTTTAGGAGATATTTGCCAAAAAGAATGCAACGCTGTCTATGTAGACAACGACGCAGGTGCACTGAGCGTGCCAGGTCTTGACTGTGATCTACGCGACTGGCGTCATTGCCGCTTCGGCCAGTCACGGCGCCGGAGCGGCGATACCCGGAAGGCACTCAGAGGAGACATGGCGGCGGCCGAGGAGGGGAACGAGGAGTGCTTCAGGGGCTTCTATCTCAGGTAAGTCATTGATAATGAGCTAGTATGCTATGCATACTAGCTCATTATGCCTTTCTCTTGCAGTTTTTTTTCCAGGAACATCTCTAGAGGGTTTACTTCCTCTTTAAGGGAATTCTCTGCAATGGGACACTTAATATGCCCAGGACTTGTCCTCCTTTCCTTTCCACCTCACCACCCCAAGGCCACCCCCAAGTTTTTATCATGAGCCTCTTACCATCAATAATATTGTGATGGATTGCCAAGGAATAGGTGAAGCCTTGAAGTATAACTTAAAGGGGTTGTAAAGGATTTTTTTTCCCTAAATGGCTTCCTTTACCTTAGTGCAGTCCTCCTTCACTTACCTCATCCTTCCATTTTGCTTTTAAATGTCCTTATTTCTTCTGAGAAATCCTCACTTCCTGTTCTTCTGTCTGTAACTCCACACAGTAATGCAAGGCTTTCTCCCTGGTGTGGAGTGTCGTGCTCGCCCCCTCCCTTGGACTACAGGAGAGTCAGGACACTCTCTACGTTGCAGATAGAGAAAGGAGCTGTGTGTTAGTGGGCGTCCTGACTCTCCTGTAGTCCAAGGGAGGGGGCGAGCACGACACTCCACACCAGGGAGAAAGCCTTGCATTACTGTGTGGAGTTACAGACAGAAGGACAGGAAGTGAGGATTTCTCAGAAGAAATAAGGACATTTAAAAGCAAAATCAAAGGATGAGGTACGTGAAGGTGGACTGCACTAAGGTAGAGGAAGCTATATAGGAAAAAAAAAATTGTACCTTTACAACCCTTGGTATAGTGGAGAGGAATTTAGAACCCCTGTCAGTTTTTACTGCTGTCTGTGCCCCCCTTTAAGTAGATTCACCGGGGCAGACCCACAGAGAAATAGATCGGCGCAGCGTATCAGAGATACGTTACGCCGCCGTACCTTACCTGGCGTAATTTCAAATCCTTAAAGATTTTGCGCCGTAAGTTACGGCGGCGTAGTGTATCTCTGGCGGCGGAATTCAAATTGGTGATTAGGGGGCGTGATTCATTTAAATGAAGCGCGTCCCCGCGCCGAATGAACGGCGCATGCTCGGTTTCTGAATTTCCGGCCGTGCATTGCGCGAAATGATGTCGCAAGGACGTCATTTTTTAAACTTAGACGTGACTTACATCCATCCCGATTCACGGACGACTTACGCAAAAAAAAGATTTAAAATTTCGACGCGGGAACGACGGCCATACTTAACATGGCAAGTCTAACTATACGCAACGAAATAGCAGCTTTAACTATACGCCGGAAAAAGCCGACTACAGACGATGTAAAAAAATGCGCCGGCCGCTCGTACGTTCGTGGATCATCGGAAATAGCTAATTTGCATACCCGACGCGGAAAACAACGTGAACGCCACCCAGCAGACGCCAAAGAATTGCATCTTAGATCCGAAGGCGTATGAGGACGTACACCTGTCGGATCTAACCCAGAAGCCGTCGTATCTTGGTTTGAGGATTCAAAACAACGATACGACGCAGGAAATTTGAAAGTACGCCGGCATATCAGTAGATACGCTGGCGTACTTCCTTTGTGGATCTACCCCACTGTCTCTTTTTGTCATATTTACCATAATCATTGAAAGTGGAAGCAAAAAAAATTCAAAAATTATAAAAACCTGAATTTTTGAAATTCTGAATTTAAGAAATTCGAAAATTAAAAAAAATTAAAAATTTCGAAATTGTAACCTTCAAAAATCTAAAGTTTGAAAATTTTAAATTCGAAAATGGGAAATTTCCGAATTTTTAGAATTTCCGAAAATTCGTTTTCTTTCATTTTCGTTTTAATCGGAATTTTGGAAATTCTGGAAAATAAAAAAATTATTTGTTTCCGTTTTATTAGTTTTTTGCTTTTTCGGAATTCCGAATTTTAGAATTTCCGAATTCCGAATTTTGGAATTTCCCAAATTTACGAAAAAAGCAAAAAAACGAATTAAACGGAAACAAATAATTTTTAGATTTTCCCGAATTTCCAAAAAAATAAAAAATAAAATAAAAAAAAACGAATGAAACAAAAACAAAAAAAAAATAAAAAACCGAAAATAACAAACGAAAAAAATGAATTTTTTGGCAGTGCACATGTCTACTTTTTAAGAAAAAAAATTCCAGACTAATTCACAGGGAGCGGTCTGTATCTAAACTGGCTTTCTCTTCTGTATGTCTCTGTTCACCCTTCACCTTCTTTTGATTGACGCATGTCTCGTGTAGCAAAGCTTGTAAATCTCTTGAAGCTTTATGAAATTTGATTTTTTTCGTAAAAAAAAAAAAAAGACCTATTTGACAATGGCCCTGGTGCCCAACCTGAGGCCCTGGGGCTGCAGCTTTTAGGGCCCCTGCAGACAGTAGTCTGTGTTTTCCTATTGCTTTGTCATAGTAGTAATTTCCATCAGTCTCATGTAATGTGTTCACATGTTTCTTGAAAAGGGATGAGCCCAATGTTCGAGTTGAACCCTATTGTCATAAAAAGTGTTTCGAGGGCCTGGCTCCTGCCCCAGGGGACATGTATCAGTGCAAAAAAAGTTTTAAAACTGCAGTTTATTCGGGGACAGTGATTTTAATAATGCTTAACGTGAAATATTTCACTCCTATGGACTTTAATTGGTTCATCACATCTATATGGATTTTTTTATTCTCCATTTAACCACCTGAGGCCCGCGCTATAGCCGAATGACGGCTACAGCGCGGACCTGAAAATCCAACTGGACGTCAATTGACGTCCGCCCCTTTTGGCGTTCCCCCCGAGCGCGCAGCGCCTGGTAGTCAGACTGGGTCTACAATGGCAGAGTGGTCCTGTGCAGTCACCCAATGAAGAACCTGTCTTGGAGAGCACCGGGCACGAGGCTGGTATCTCAGGAGAGGCCTTGAACTTCATCGAAGGACGCACCATTACTGAAAGGCTGAGTGATGGTCGCCTGTCAGTTCTGAGTTCACAAGTTTATTCAAGAGAGATCCGGGGGCTTAATCCTGTGTTGAGAAGGATTCTGGACCGAATACCTCTCCACGTTCTTCAGCTCCGGGGACCGATCGCAGGACTCCAGCGGCGATCGGGTCTGCGGGTCCCGCAGTCACGGAGCTTCAGACCAGGTGCGGACCCGCAACCCGCGGCTGGGCACTTAAAGAGGAGGTACCTGTACGTGTTTGTGCCCAGCCGTGCCATTCTGCCGACGTATATGTGCAGGAGGTGGTCCTTAAGTGGTTAATTGGCACTGGTTAGGCTGCATTTAATTGGGGGGGTCAGCGCCAACGTGAAGCAACACCTCCCTGAAATGAGTTTTTGCAGGTTGGGATGTCTGAGTATACTTCTAAACGAATCCACTGTAGTGCACACAGGTCAGTAGCATGACGGCCATAAATCAAACCTACTGATCTCCAGGGCTTGATCCTCTCACCCCCATCCCATCTCAGAGGAAACATTCTGATGTGCACAGACTTGCTGGAGAGAATGTGGTCAGCTTCCCGACCTTTTCAGCTTTCCCTGCTTTGAGAGAAACCAAAATAGCTCTTTAGAATGGGAAAGTGCACTGCAGTTATGCGTTGGCCTCAATGCCTTTTTTGTTGGTATCCTTTTGTGGTGTGATTTCTGGTAATAAAATCCCCTTTTCTTTGTGCTGCCGGAGATGATAGACACGCCTCGCTATTCTATGACCTCTCTATAGAGGATGGGAATCTGTTGCTGGGCTTCTGAAATGTCTATACTGCAAAATCCTGAAAAATAATAATAATGCATATTAAACCTTTTGCCTAATGCTAAGTTAGGAAAACTGAAATTTTCTAGGCATGGGATTATATGCAGGATGCCTGGACACACCAATAACTTGAGACCACACGAATTTTAAAATATTTTTAAATAAAATAATTTATTAATTATATAAATACACACAACCAACTTTATTAAAATAAAATTACCAACACATTTTTTATTTTTTTTTGGATAAATTAAGGCCGCGGCATAACTATTGTTTTTTTCAAATAATCATTAAATATTACCATTACATATTACACCTTAGATAATCAACTGTACCAAATAAAAAATTACAGCTCAGCCATTAAGACTCAAGCTGCATGAATTGCCTTAAATCATTCAACCACTATCCCCTTTTGCCAACATGCAAAATGGATTTACCAGATAGCTATACCGCGACGGGGGAAGGGGGGGGGTGGGGAGATCCACTGTTGGTTCTCCCCTGGAAACGGCTGGCCCTGATCCAACGGAACCAGCTCCTCAAATAGGGATTTTTCAAGAGCTGGAAAGTCAGATGACCCTAACTGACCTATCCTGAGCCCCTAAACTTACCAATTTACCCCAGCAACCGAAACGCCTCAGCCAACCCTGACCTTTCCCGCTCAAAACACCTTTTGACCTATCACAGCCTCAACTTTTACCCCTAGCAACACACTGCTCTAACCAATCCCCAGGATTCCCGCCTAAAAACCCAAGAGAACATTAAAACTGCCCCCTGCCATGAATACCATGAGGAGAAGGGGGGCCTTTAAACAGCCTAATCCCCCTTTTCCCCTTATTCCCCTTTTGTGTAAAACAATTCTTGTAGCGCATATAAAATGATAGAAATGAAAAGATTAGCCACACATAGGAGTTTATTCTCTATCGGGGTCTCACAATTCCCTTCCTCTTCATAAATAGATACACAGACCTTCTCTGCAGACCTAGGTGTTTGCCCTGCTCAGGGTCGGGTATTTATGACCTCCGGTGGCCTCGCATCTTTTGAAATTTGAATGCATGTGGTGGACATTGCCATAGAAACTTATTGCTGCCTCCATCTTCATTGTTCCCTGAGGCTGTTCTTGGTTCATGGAAGGTCTTCAGGTTACACTGGCTGACCTTGAACAGACTAGGCGATGACAACCTGCTATTATGTGTATCAGAAGTATCGGGGCATACAGCTAAATACACACATGAGATATGTTTGTGAGCTGGTTTACCTTCATCTCTGTTCATCCAGGGCTGAGATTTACACAGCTTTACCAGGCAGTGGTGCAAATCTGGAGAACTCATTTGTATCCACTGTAGTTAAAGTGATTGTAAAAGGATGTTTTTTTAAAAAGCGGCCCCAAACCACAGAGCGGCCCCAAACCTCCTTTTCTCAGGTCCCCCCGCCGGTGCTGCTGGCTCCTCCTCTCTGTCCCATGGGGAGAATTGTGCATGCTCACTCCAGAGCCCCGCAGCTGTGTTCGTTGACCCAGCCCTGTCCCCGGCTCCCTCGCCCCTGGCTTTGATTGACAGTACTGGGAGCCAAGCCAGTGAGACCTGGAAGTAGTGGCGGCTGGTGCGCAAAATGTTTGGGGGGCGCAAACTGAAAAATTCAGAGAAAAAAAAATCATCAATTGCAGCCCCACTGTGCCCATAAAATGCAGCCACTGTGCCCATCAAATGCAGCGCCTGTGCCTATCATATGCAGGGCCTGTGGCCATCATATGAAGCCTCTGTGCCCATCATATGCAGCCTCTGTGCCCATCATATGTAGCCTCTGTGCCCATCATATGCAGCCTCTGTACCCTTCATATACAGCCTCTGTGCCCATCATATGTAGCCTCTGTGGACATCATATGCAGCCTCTGTGCCCATCATATGCAGCTTCTGTGCCCATCATATGTAGACTCTGTGCCCATCATATGCAGCCTCTATGACCATTATATGCAGCCTCTATGCCCATCATATTTAGCCTCTGTGCCCATCATATGCAGCCTCTATGACCATCATATGCAGCCTCTATGTCCATCATATGCAGCCTCTGTGCCCATCATATGCAGCCTCGATGCCCATCATATGCCCATCATATGCAGCCTCTGTGTCCATCATATGCAGCCTCTGTGCCCATCATATGTAGACTCTGTGCCCATCATATGCAGCCTCTATGACCATCATATGCAGCCTCTATGCCCATCACATCTAGCCTCTGTGCCCATCATATGCAGCCTCTATGCCCATCATATGTAGCCTCTGTGCCCATCATATGCAGCCTCTGCACCCATCATATGTAGCTTCTGCGCCCATCATATTTAGCCTCTGTCCCCATCATATGCAGCCTCTGTAAACCCCCACTCCCCCCACTCACGATCTGAAAGGCACACACTTACCCCATCCTGGTGGCGGGTCAGGCAGCGGGTGACGGCCGCGAGTTGGGGGAGATGCAGCGGGTCAGGCGATGGCTCCTGTGTCCTCCATTGTTTTCTGTCCTCTGGTGTGTCTCTTCTTCCGTTCGGCGTCCAATCAGGGCACCTGTGCCTTCAGCCAAACAGGTGACGGCTATTAGATCTGCACCTCCTGATTGGCTGAGAGGCGGTTCAGTGTTAGCAAAGCAAATATTAATTTGCTTTGCTAACACACCTGGGTAGACTGCAAGCGCAATGCTTCGAGCTCCAAGTCCACCTTTTTTGAAGCCTATTAGAGCCTATGGCTTCCTGAACAACATTTTATACAAATTTCACACTATATTTTAACCTACTTGCATTGATAGTCAAGTATTCTTAAAAAACATGAACTTCACCTTTAAGAAACATGAGATCACAGTGCTCACCTAAACAATGCCTTCATCTGCTTTTCTTTCCAGAAGGACAAAGCCATCTTTGTTCAGGAATCATCCTGGGTTAGCGTCTACTTCCTCCACTGAGACGCCAGCTCAGAGATGACAGTCATCTACATGTAAACTGCATGTGCATTGGCTTTTATCACAAATCACCCCTGTGCTGCCTTGTGACTTGCTATGCCGTGTTACAATGCTGCAATATGATCACTGGAGCGGAGAGGAAATGCTTCCTCCTGCCCCCAGCAGACTGATGACATCACCTGAGCCTAGGCAAAGTCATTGGACTGCAGCAAAGGGACTGCTTTTCAGTGTGACTAGACTCAAGAATAATGTTGCAGCTTACTGGAACCTACATGCCATGGCTGCATTTGTTTTCTTTGTTTAACCACTTCAGCCCCGGAAGATTTTCCCCCTTAATGACCAGGCCATGTTTTGCAATACGGCACTGTGTCGCTTTAACTGACAATTGCACAGTCATTCGACGCTGTACCCAAACCAAATTGGCGCCCTTTTTTTTTTCCACAAATAGAGCTTTCATTTGGTGGTATTTGATCACCTCTGCCATGTTTATTTTTTGCGCTATAAACAAAAAAATATATTTAATTTTTTTTTAAATATCCCCCCCAAAAAATATTTATAGTTTAGGCCAATATGTATTATTCTATATATTTTTGGTAAAAAAAAAAAAATCGCAATAGGCTTGTAGCGATTGGTTTGCGCAAAAGTTATAGCATCTACAACATAAGGGATAGATTTATGGCATTTTTATTATTCCCTTTTTTTTTTTTAGTAATGGGTTTTACTTCCTCTTTTTTCCCCCTGCAAAGTAAAAACATAGGGCCAGATTCATAAAGAATTACGTTGCGCAGCGGCGGCGTAACGTATCCTATTTACGTTACACCGCCGCAGGTTTCCAGCGTAAGTGCCTGATTCACAAAGCACTTACCTGTAAACTTGCGGCGGTGTAACGTAAATCCGCTCGGCGCAAGCCCGCCTAATTCAAATGGGGCGGGCACCATTTAAATTACGTGCGTTCCCGCGCCGAGCGTACTGCGCATGCTCCGTCCATCAAATTACCCGACGTGCATTGCGCTAAATGACATCGCAAGGACGTCATTGGTTTGACGTTAACGTAAATGGCATCCAGCGCCATTCACGGACGACTTACGCAAACGACGTGAAATTTAAAATTTCGACGCGGGAACGACGGCCATACTTAACATTGCTTAGACCACCTAGGAGGCAGCCTTAACTTTACGACGCGTATCGCTACGGAAACAACATAAATTTAGATCGACGGGCATCGCGGACATTCGTGAATCGCCGTAACATGCATTTGCATATTCTCCAGATACGCCGTCGTATCTCTGAGTCTGGGCGGTCGTATCTATGCGCCTGATTCTTAGAATCAGTTACGCATAGATTTCTATTAGATCTGACCGGCGTAAGTCTGTTACGCCGTCGGATCTTAACTGTGTATTTACGCTGGCCGCTAGGGGCGTGTATATGCTATACATATAGGCTATATGAGGCGTACATGCAGCGTACCAATGTTAAGTATGGACATCGTTCCCGCGTAGAATTTTGAATATTTTACGTTGTTTGCGTAAGCCGTCCGTGAATGGGGCTGGACGTCATTTACGTTCACGTCGAAACCAATACGTCCTTGCGGTGTACTTTGGAGCAATGCACACTGGGATATTCCACGGACGGCGCATGCGCCGTTTGTGAAAAACGTCAATCACGTCAGGTCACAAGTTATTTACATAAAACACGCCCCCCTGTTCCAAATTTGAATTAGGCGGGCTTACGCCGGCCTATTTACGCTACGCCGCCGCAACTTACGGAGCAAGTGCTTTGAGAATACAGCACTTGCCCGTCTAAGTTGCGGAGGCGTAACGTAAATAGGATACGTTACGCCCGCACAAAAATACGCCAAACTACGAGAATCTGGCCCTATATGTAAACTGTTATGGAATTTATTTACATAAATTGATCAAGGATATTAGATCTCTGTTTCTTTTGAACCATTTTGCGGCCAGGAAATCACCGTCACAGCGATCACATAAAATTGCCTGAAGCTGGTGAAGTATTGGCGTCAATACTCCGTTTCCAGCATAATTGGCTGGAGGTTTGCACAGCTCCTGGAGGTCACCTGGTCACCATCCTTTGAGAACCTGACCCTAATTGAGCCTCAGATCAGCCGCTTTGCGAATAACCCCTTGGGACTTCATGCAGTCAAGCCCACCTTGAGCCACAATGCAGTATATAAAAGTATAGAATAATGGGCGATTTTAATTCCCATAACCGCAACATGTTATTAAGGTATAAGATATCAGTGGAAAAAATAGGTATTATTAGGTGCTTTGTTGTCTATTTAATGAAGGGGGATAAAACACGGATAGAACACAATCTGTTCCCTGTCAATAGCAGCCACTAGAACAAAACCTGCCTGCTGCAATTATGTTCTAATTCTCCGCATTGTTGGGAGAGGCTTGTCAAAAATAATGCTCTTTCCAGATTTGATTTAATTTATTATGATTATTATTATTATTATACACGATTTATATAGCGCCAACAGTTACAATGTATAGGGGGGAATTTAGGAGAAAAAAAAACACTAATTTCATATTATTTCTGTGTACCGGATTCACAAAGCACTTGCGCCGACACATCTCGAGATACGCCGCGTAAGTGCACATATGCGCCGTCGTATCTATGCGCCGGACTCAGAAACTAAGATACGCCTGAAAATAGGCTTCATCCAACCGACGCAACTTGCCTACGCCGGCGTAGAGTGGGCGCATATTTACGCTGGACGTATTTGGCGCTCCCATTAATTTTCTATTTGCATATGCAAATGAGGGAGATACGCCGATTCACGAATGTACGTCCGTCCGACGCAGTGCGCATAAAGGCATACGTCCGGCGTAAAGTTATGCCCCATAAAGGAGGTGTAACTCAGCAGCATCCATGCAAAGGGCTGCACCAGGGAACACAAGCCGACGTATTTTACGTAGTTTACGTAGGACGTGAATATGACTAGGCGTAGGTTACGTTCACGCCGTAGGCAGTGATCCGACGTATCTTAGGCAGTTGTTCCAACGTGATTGTGAGCATGCACACTGAGATGCGCCCACGGGACGGCGCATGCGCAGTTGGCAATACGTATCTGTCTGGCGCTCGGCCCATCATTTGCATGGGGTCTCGCCTCATTAGCATGGCTCACGCCCACTCCCACTTACGCCGACTTACGCTTGAGAAACCCAGTGCAGATTTGGGAGGAAGTGCTTTGTGAATTCAGTGCTTGCCTCTCTGCGCTGCATCGGCGTAGCGTAAAGGAGATACGCTACGGCAGCATAAATATGCGCCAGTGTCTGTGAATCCGGGCCAATATGTTTAAAGTGGAGGTCCGGTCAAGGAAAAAAAAAAAATTAAAGTCAGCAGCTCCTAACACTGCAGCTGCTGACTTTTAATAAGGACACTTACCTGTCCGGGGTGCCCGCGATTATGGCAGCCGAAGCCGAGCAATCGCTTGGGTCTCGGCTGCCACGCCGCCATCCTCGGTGAGGGAATCATTCGCGAGCCACGTGGCGCTACGTGAATGGGCGATGTCTCCTGGGACACACACAAGGTCCCAGAAGACACCGCTCCCCCATTACCCAGGAGGCAGCACGAGGAGGAGAAGAAAGAAGACGGACCGCGGATCAGGAAGTGGCAGATTAGGACGATCTGCCTAGCAACGGGCACTTCTGGTATGTATTTTTTTTTTTTGCAGCATTTTGGATTTTTTTTTTTTCAGGGTGGAGCTCCACTTTAATGCTGAACTCCAAGCAAACCGCTAGATTAAAGACATGTATGGGAGCTGTTTTTCCTGACACAGAATTAGTATCCATAGATAGCTCTGCCATTCAGCACAGTCTTGTCTGGCAGGACCTGATCTTTCTCCACTGCAGTTTCACTTTCACTTGTTTGCAGTCCCCATCCTACCCTGTGACTAGACAGTGAAATGAGAAGCAGCACACTGATCAGAGATCATCTCTCTGGTAATCTGCTTTCTCATTTCTAAAAGAATGTTCCTTTCACTGAAGTGCACCTGATTGGCTCTTTATGTGGCTTCTCCCCTCCTGACAATTGATGCAACTTGATGTACTTGCACTGCTTGCATTAAAAAAAAAAAAAAAAAAGCCAACAGAAGACTTGGCCCAGCAAACTGCAAGTATACCTTAAAGTGATTGTAAAGGCTTGTTTTTTTTTTTTTTTAAATAACAAACATGTTATACTTACCTCCACTGTGCAGCTCGTTTTGCACACAGTGGCCCTGATCCTTGACATTTGGGGTGCCCCGCCTGCTCTCGTGGCTCCTCCCTGCATCAGATAACCCCCTAGGAGAAGCGCTCTCCTGTTTGGTTACCTTCCACATGCATTCCCGAGTCCAGCATTTTCGTCCATAGACACGGATGCCAAACTCGGCACCGCCCCCTGGCGCCTGCGTCATTGTATTTGATTGACAGCAGCGGGAGCCAATGGCTTTATAAAACCCTTTATTCGTTTTGTTGTCCTTCTCTGGACTCTCTCCATATCCAGCACATCCTTCCTGAGGACTGGTGCCCAGAACTGGACAGCATACTCCAGGTGCGGCCGGACCAGAGTCTTGTAGAGCGGGAGAATTATCGTTTTATCTCTGGAGTTAATCTCCTTTTTAATGCATGCCAATATTCTGTTTGCTTGCAGCAGCTTGACATTGCATGCCATTGCTGAGCCTGTCATCTACTAGGACCCCTTTTCCATCCTAGATTCCTCCAGAGGTTCTCCCCCTAGTGAGTAGATTGCATTCATATTTTTGCCCCCCAAATGCATTATTTTACATTTTTCTACATTAATTTGTTCAGATCCTTTTGCAAGGTTTCCACATCCTGCGGAAAAGTTATTGCCCTGCTTAGCTTAGGATGGTCCGCAAATACAGAGATCAAGCTGTTTATCCCACCCTCCAGGTCGTTTATGATTAAATTAAATAGGATTGGTCCCAGCACAGAACGCTGGGGGACCCCCACTTTCCACCCCGGACCATTCTGAGTACTCCCCATTTATCACTACCCTGCCATGAAACACTGATGACAATAAAAAATTGACAGGGGTGGGGGGTCTCACCCATCCTCCTCGATCTTAAATAAAAAATACATTTTAAATACACTTTAAGACCCCTTTCACACTGGGGCGTTTTTCAGGCGCTTTAGAGTTAAAAAAAAGCGTCTGTAAAGCGCCTGAAAGAAGCTGCATCTGCAATCCCAATGTGAAAGCCCGAGTGCTTTCACACTAAAGTGCCTGAAAAATGCCCCAGTGTGAAAGAGGTCTTAGGCCCCTTTCACACTGGGACAAGAGGGGCGGTGGAGGTATAGCGCCGCTATTTTTAGTGGCACTATACCGTCGGAATTGTGGTGGTATTTGGACGCTAGTGGTGCGGCTTTAACCCTTGCTAGCGGCTGAAAAAGGGTTAATACCGCCTGCAATGCGCCTCTGCAGAGGTGCATTGCCCGCATTTTTGCCGCGGTTTCCCATTGATTTCAATGTGGAGGAGCGGTAAACACCGCTCCTCTCACCGCTCCAAAGATGCTGCTAGCAGGACTTTTGGAACGGTCCTGCTAGCGCACCACCGAGGGCTTTCACACTGGAGAAACAGCAGCCGCTGTTTAGGGTCGGTTTGCAGGTGCTATTTTTAGCGCAATAATTCTTGCAAACTGCCCCAGTGTGAAAGGGGCCTTAGCGTTAAATAAAGCGCCTGAAAGAAGCTGCATCTGCAATCCCAATGTGAAAGCCAGAGTGCTTTCACACTGAGGTGCTGCGCTGGCAGGGCGTCAAAAAAAGTCCTGCAAGCAGCTTCTTTGCAGCGCTTTAGGAGCATTGAATACACCGCTCCAAAAGCGCCCCTTCCCATTGATGTGCTTTTTTTAACGCCAAAGCGCCTGAAAAACACCCCAGTGTGAAAGAGGTCTTAGCGGAGCTTTACCAGTGTTTTTCAGGTGCTGGCAGTGTGAAAGGGCGCTAAAAGCACTCAGGCTTTCACATTGGGATTGCAGATAAGGCTTTTCAGGTACTTTTTTTTAACGCCAAAGCACCTAAAAAATGCCCCAGTGTGAAAGGGGTCTAAATGAGGATAAGCAGTGTTACCACGTACGTTTGAAGACTAAAGCCTCATCCCTCTTCAGGAGAACCCGTTACGATGTTCATGTTTGGCTTATAGCGAAGTGTTACGTGTTCTCGCTCAGAACGCTCTCATTCTGGATTAGTTTTCTCACAAAAGCTGGATTTTCTATGTAGGTATTAATCAGCTGGAAACATAATACAGAAGGGCTTGGCTAAGTGTGACTGTTTCATTCAGCTTGAAGTTCTGGCACGGATCCCTTTACCACAAACGAGACAAGGGTCAAAAATTCACTCGGGTTGTATCTGTAAATATAGGTGATTTGTGCCGAGCGGCAAGTGTGTTTTCTAAACCGTAATCCGGCTCTTGTTGTGAGAAAGATCCGTCACCTCACAGGGAACATTCCTCACATAATGAATAATTCAACGTGTATTTAAATGCAGCATTTAATCTCCCTCAGGTGTGTGCAGTGAATGGGCTGCCTGTTCCTGCACTGAGGCCTCATACTGTTCGCTAGGCCGAAGGTTTGGGTCTAATTCTCCTTATACCAGCAGAGCTTTATCTTGGTGTGATGCCGGTAAATATTTTCTACAGGAATAAATCATAGTTTTTTTTTTCTTTATTTCTTTTTATTACCGGTTCCATTTTACAACTAGCTACCATTGTTTAACCACTTCCATACCAGGCACTTACGCACCTTCCCGCCCAAGCCAATTTTCAGCTTTCAGCACTGTCGCACTTTGAATGGCAAATGCGCGGTCATGCTACACTGTACCCAAACAAAAGACACAAATCCCCACAAATAGAGCTTTCTTTTGGTGGTATTTGATCACCTCTGCGATTTTTTTTTTTTTGCGCAACAACTAAAAAAAGACTGAAAATTGAGATGAGATGGCACTGATGGACATCGATGAGGTAGTACTAACGGGCACAGATGAGGTGGCACTGATTGGCGGCGCTGGTATGCGGCACTGATGGGCACTCATAGGCGGCACTGATGGGCACACATAGGCGGCACTGGGCACTCATAGGCGGCACAGATGGGCACTCATGGGCAGGACTTATAGGTGGCACTGATGGATACTTATGGGTGGCACAGATGGGCACTGTGGGGTGGCACTGATGGACACTGTGGGGTGGCACTGATGGACACTGGGGTGGCACTGATGGACACTGTGGGGCAGCACTGATTTTCCCAGGTTGCCAGTCAGTGCCCATTTGTTGGCACTGATTGGCATCTTTTTTAATTTTTTTGAATGCTTTTTTTAATTTTTTTCCAGACTTTTATTTTTTATTTTTTTGCAGGCTTTTTTATTTTTTTGCCCACCCTGGTGGTCCAGGGTGGGCATCCCTGGAGGTCCAGTGTGGCGATCCGAGGGGGGGCTGCGCTGATAAACAATCAGCGCGAACCCCCCCCGTCAGGAGAGCCGCCGATCGGCTCTCCTCTACTCGCGTCTGTCAGATGCGAGTGATGAAGAGCCATCAACGGCTCTTCCTGTTTACATCGTGATCAGCCGTCATTGGATACGGCTGATCACGTGGTAAAGAGTCTCCACCGGAGGCTCTTTACCGAGATCGGAGATGCAGGGTGTCAGACTGACACCCCGCATCACCCATCGCCGCGCTGCGCGCCCCCACGGGCGCGCGGCATGAAATCCTGCAGAACGTTCTGGAACGTCCTGTCAGGATTTCAGGACCACTTCCCGGACGTAAATCGGCTATAGGCCGGGCGGAAAGTGGTTAAACGCTTGCCGACTGCCTCGTGCAGATATACGTTGGCAGAATGGCATGGGCAGGCAAAGCAACGTATATATACACGTTGCTTTGAATCCTGCCCCCTATCGGGCGTGCGCCTGCCGCGGTCTCCGTGACTGGACCCGCGGATTTAATGTCTGCCGGTGTCCCGCGATCGGGTCACAGAATGGGGGGATGCCTTTGTAAACAAGGCATCTCCCTGTTGCAGCATCACTGATCATCTGCTTCCTCTCATCAGAAGCAGCGATCAGTGATGTGTCACATGTAGCCACGCCCCCTAACAGTTAGAATCACTCCCTAGGACACACTTAACCCCTTCCCGCCCCCTAGTGGTTAACCCCCTTCACTGCCAGTCACATTTATACATAAATCAGTGCATTTTTATAGCAATGATCGCTGTATAAATGTGAATGGTCCCAAAATAGTGTCAAAGGTGTCCGCCATAATGTCGCAGTCACGAAAAAAAAAAAATCGCAGATCGCCTCCATAACAAGTAAAAAATAATAATAATCAAAATGCCATAAAACTACCCCCTATTTTGTAGACGTTATAACTTTTGTGTAAACCAATCAATATACGCTTATTGCAATTTTTTTTTGTTTACCAAGAATATGTAGAAGAATACGTATCGGCCTAAACTGAGAAAAAAATAGCTTTTTTTAATAAAAATTGGGGATATTTATTAAAGCAAAAAGTACAAAATATTGCTTTTTTTTTAAAAATGTTGCTCTATTTTTGTTTATAGGGAAAAAATGAAGCCCCAGATTCACAAAGAGTTACGCCGGCGTATCAGTAGATACGCCAACGTAACTCCGAATCTAAGCCCGTCGTATGTTTAAATGTATTCTCAAACTGAGATACACTTAAACATGCCTAAGATACGATGGCCTGCGCCGTCGTATCTTAGGGTGCAATATTTACGCTGGCTGCTAGGTGGCGCTTCCATTGCGATCGGCGTAGAATATGCAAATGAGTCGTTACGCCGATTCACGAACGTACGCTTACCCGTCGCAGTAAATTTACGCCGTTTCCGTAAGAGATACGCGGCGTAAAGATAAACATGCCCCCTAGGTGGCGTATCCAATGTTAAGTATGGCCGTCGTTCCCGCGTTGCAATTTGAAAATTTTACGTCGTTTGCGTAAGTCGTCCATGAATGGGGCTGGACGCCATTTACGTTCACGTCGAAACCAATGATGTCCTTGCGACGTCATTTAGCGCAATGCACGTTGGGAAATTTTAGGGACGGCGCATGCGCAGTACGTTCGGCGTGGGAACGCGCCTAATTTAAATGATCCACGCCCCCTACCCGGATCATTTGAATTAGGCGGGCTTGCGCCGGGGGATTTACGATACGCCGCCGCAACTTTACAGGCAAGTGCTTTGTGAATCAAGCACTTGCCCGTAAAACTTGCAGCGGCGTAACGTAAATGTCATGCGTTACCCCGCCGCAGTTTTGTGCGAGTCTACGTGAATCTGGCCCAAAAACTGCAGAGGTGATCATATACCACCAAAAGAAAGCTCTATTTGCCTCACCTGACTACCAACCCTACCCTTACATCCCTTACTTCAGTATGGTAGCTAGATTTGGGGAATAGTCTACAAAAGAATCACGTATATTGTTATTAAAGGTCTTTGCCCAGGTTCACACTGGGCTGCGGGAGTGAAGCCGTGCGAGTTCAGCTGAATCTGTTGGGCTTCCTTTGGAAATTAAAAAATTACTGTAATGTAATCATCAAAAACTTAGCGTGTGAGAGAACATGGATTGTAACAATCTGTACTGTAACCACCAATGAGTCAAACTACATGAAGAAGGCGATTGCCTGATCCGATACCCGGGAGAGAGAGAGGCAGCGTATAATGCTCAGACGGCGGCCATCCAGTGTACAAAAGCCGCGCCTCCTCCTCGTCCTCGTCCTCGTCCGTGATAGGGGAACTCAGTTTCCCAGCAGTGAGTTAGTGTTCCGCCTATCACGGACATCCTCTCATCCTCGTCCATGGGATGAGGATGAGAGGATGTCCTTGATAGGCAGAACACTGACTCACTTGCTGGGAGTGTTCGCCTATCACAGATGAGGAGGCGCGGTTTTTGTACACTGGATGGCCGCCGTCTGAGCATTATACACGGACACAGGCATTACACGCTGCCTCTCTCTCTCCCAGGTATCGGATCAGGCATCGGGAGTATTTTTCACGATCGTGTCTAGGCAAGGCCGTTTTAATGATCAGGTTTAAAAATCTGTTTTTTTCTAGACCCTTAACCACTTCCATACCGGGCTTTTATACCCACCTCCATACCAGGCCTATTCTGGCACTTCTCTCCTACATGTACAAATCATAACTTTTTTGCTAGAAAATTACGCAGAACCCCCAAACATTGTATATGTTTTTTTAGCAGACACCCTAGGGAATAAAACGACGGCCATTGAAACGTTTTATCTTGCACGGTATTTGTGCAATAATTTTTCAAACGCCTTTTTTTTGGAAAAAAATTGTTTCATGAATTAAAAAAATAACAAAACAGTAAAGTTAGCCCAATTGTTTTGTAAAATATGAAAGACGATGTTACACCGAGTAAATAGATACCTAACATGTCACGCTTTAAAATTGCGCACACTCATGGAATGGCGCCAAACTTCGGTACTTAAAAATCTCCATAGGCAACGCTTTGAAATTTTTTACAGGTTACCAGTTTAGATTTACAGAGGAGATCTAGGGCTAGAATTGTTGCTGGCACTCTAACGCACGCGGCGATACCTCACATATGTGGTTTAAACGGCGTTTACATATGTCGGCGGGACTTGCGTGTGCGTTCGCTTCTACGCGCGAGCTACTGGGGACAGGGGCGTTAAAAAAAAAATTCTTTCTTTTTTTTTTTTTTTACATATTTATTTATTTTTTTACACTTTTTTTTTAATTTTATTTTTTTTATTATCACTTTTATTCCTATTACAAGGAATGTAAACATCCCTTGTAATAGGAATGTGTGTGACAGGTACTCTTTATGGAGAGATGCGGGGTCAATAAGACCCCACATCTCTCCTCCAGGCTGGAAAGCATGAAATCGGTGAAAAAAAATTCACCGATCTCATGATCAGTGTTGCTTAGCAGCCGCAATTGCGGCTTTGTTTACTTACGGGGACCCGGACGTGACGTCATCACATCGCGCCCGGGTCCTCCGACGGTCATAGAGATGACTTTTGACCATCTGGTCACCAGTCATCTCTATGCTTCCTGCCAGCGCCGGACGATTCGTTTGCCATTGCCTGATCCGATACCCGGGAGAGAGAGAGGCATCGTGTAATGCCTGTGTCCGTGTATAATGCTCAGACGGCGGCCATCCAGTGTACAAAAACCACACCTCCTCCTCGTCCGTGATAGGGGAACTCAGTTTCCCAGCAGTGAGTTAGTGTTCCGCCTATCACGGACATCCTCTCATCCTCGTCCATGGGATGAGGATGAGAGGATGTCCGTGATAGGCAGAACACTGACTCGCTTGCTGGGAGTATTCCCCTATCACAGATGAGGAGGCGCGGCTTTTGTACACTGGATGGCCGCCGTCTGAGCATTATACATGGACACAGGCATTATACGCTGCCTCTCTCTCTCCCAGGTATCGGATCAGGCATCGGGAGTATTTTTCACGATCGTGTGTAGGCAAGGCCGTTTTAACGATCGGGTTGAAAAAAACGTTGTTTTTTCTAGACCCTTAAAACGTAATTTTTGAGAATCCGAAAAACGGTCGTGTGTACGCGGCATAAGAATCCTTTTCATAGTGTGGTGGCTTTGTGAATCACGCGTTTTGTCAAAGGACATCGTGAGGGTTACTGACAAGAGGGTTGGACGATCGATTTTTCCTTTTGCATTTTATTGTTCCATAGATGAGTATGCGTTTTTATGACATTCTGAGACGACAGATGCCGCATGACGGGAATAAAAGTCACACTCACAAGCTGTTGATTGTGCTTAGTTAGCATAGATGTCAATAGAGACAAGCTCTGGTGCGTTGGACGGGTGCCACCGCTGTCAGCTATCCCCTCTCTCGTCCAGGAATGCTGCAGGGCCCGCAATTCGAGAAGTCTTCTCCCAGCCATATTAGCAAGAGGCTGAAAGCGTCTCACTTACTGTCAGGTGCGCACAATGACGGCTCTGTTGGAAGGGGACAAGGAAATGGTCACTTTATGGTTGGTGGCTTAACTAATTTTGCAGCAGAGGGCGGGAGATGTAATCGGACTTCTCATTAAGGTGACCCCGTTTCTGTTCCCTCTTGTAATGATGTTATAGGAGCCCCTGAGAGATGTTCGGCCTCTATCGGAGGAGGCCGAGGTTAAGTGGGGACGCCTTTCTCACAGGACTCCGGTGTACTCAGAAGACTTGTTGGGGAACATCAACAGTATGGGGTGGTGTTTCGTACAAAGTCATTATGAAATATACAGTTACACTGGTCCTAGATAAAGTCACCAGGGTTCAGCATGTCAGACTGGAAAGCGAAAGAGGTGATCGTCATAGTGGAAATCGAAAAATGGTCCTCCAATGACGTATAAGGTATATACACTCACACTCTATTATTATTTCTGTCCTTTTTCTTTCTTTTTGGGGAGCAAAAAATTAATAATTAAGCATTTACTGGTAAGAAGATTAAAGAGGAAGTAAACCCTGATGGGCGCCGTGACGTCACCCCGCGCATGCGCATGGGAGCCCCAATTCACGGCATGGGCTGGGGAAGAAACTGCACTTTAGTTTCTTCCCCGCGCATGTGCAGTGAAGATTTTCGGCGGGCGAGAAGTGAAATATCTCCTAAACCAGAGGTCTCCAAACTTTTCAAACAAAGGGCCACTTTATTGTCCTTCAGGCCTCGTACACACGACAGAGTTTCTCGGCAGAATTCAGCGAGAAACTCGGTCAGAGCCGGATTCTGCCGAGAAACTCTGTCGTGTGTACACTTTCAGCCCGATGGAGCCGCTTCAGGGCTGAACTCGCCGAGGAACTCGATGTGTTTGGCACGTCGAGTTCCTCGGCCGTGTGTACGAGGCCTCAGACTTTATTAGGGCCGGATTGTTGCCAGCAGGGGCAGGAAATGTCACGGGCATCCAGCATCAGTGAGAATAAATATGGCCCAGGGTTTGACAAATTTGCTTGGAATCTAGGAGCCAGCTAAAAAAGTTAGGAGCCAGAAAACGCACCCCGTCCCGACGAGCTTGCGCGCAGAAGCGAACACATACGTGAGCAGCGCCCGCATATGTAAACGGTGTTAAAACCACACATGTGAGGTATCGCCGCAATTGGTAGAGCGAGAACAATAATTCTAGCCCTAGTCCTCCTCTGTAACTCAAAACATGCAACCTGTAGATTTTTTTAAACGTCGCCTATGAAGATTTTAAAGGGTAAAAGTTTGTCGGCATTCCACGAGCGGACGCAATTTTGAAGCGTGACATGTTGGGTATGAATTTACTCGGCGTAACATTATCTTTCATAATATAAAAAAAAATGGTGATAACTTTACTGTTGTCTTATTTTTTAATTTAAAAAAGTCTAATTTTTTCCCAAAAAAGTGCGCTTGTAAGACCGCTGCGCAAATACGGCGTGACAGAAAGTATTGCAACGATCGCCATTTTATTCTCTAGGGTGTTAGGATAAAAAATATATATAATGTTTGGGGGTTCTAATTAGAGGCAAGGAGATGGCAGTGAAAAATAGTGAAAAATGACATTAGAATTGCTGTTGAACTTGTAATGCTTAACTTGTAATACCAACGGCCACCACCAGATGGCGCCAGCTCACACATCTGGTGGTAATAACTTGTAATACCAACGGCTCACCACCAGATGGCGCCACCTTCCAAGCCAAGTCGCCAGGACACCATTTCTAGTCGCCATGGCGACCTGGTGCCCGGGATTTGTCGAGCCCTGTAATGGTCAATAGGAGGAGAAGTATTCCCCCTATTAGTAAGAGGAATAGTATCCCATCATTGGTATCAGTGGAATATATAGTGCTCCAGAGGGAGGAATAGTGCCTCCTATCAGTGGGAGGAATTAGGCCCCAAGGGCCGGATAAAGGCTAGCAAAGGGCCACATCTCGGGCCGCAGTTTGGAGACCCCTGTCCTAAACGATGCACGTTTAGGAGAGATTTCCACTACCTATAGGTAAGCCTTATTCTAGGCTTACCTATAGGTAGAAGTCCAACTTCTACCTGGTTGTAAACCCTTACATGGGCCCAGTTATGTGATTACCCTCAGGTGATACACAGAGATGAAACAAAGCCTCCTACATAAGTTGTACCTGTTTATCTGCATCCACCTCTCCTCTACATTTAGTCAGAGTCCAGAAGGGGTGGAGATCTGATGTAACATACTGCACAACAGGGTGGATTTGATTTAAATCAAGTCAATTTAAATCACGATTTAAATCACTAGTAAAAAGGCTTGATTTAAATCATTATTTTTAAAGAGCAACTGTTATCTCTGTCCCGCAGTTGCTCCTCCTCTGATCCGCTGTTGACTCACCGACAGTCCCATTCACTTAATGGGACGGCTGGTGATGCGGCAGTGACACAACAAGGGGAGGGACGTGGCGGCAGCATGTGAGTGAATGGTCGCTAACAAGCGCTGCCATGATGGATCTGAAAATGAAGGTTTTCTAATTAGAATAATAAAGAAACCCCTGTGTGGTCTCATGGGAGTGGTTTCATAATTATCAATCAGCTGCTACACCTGCAGGGCACTAATGAGGAAAGTTTCAGGGTCTGCATCCCTTTAGACGTGATCTCCGACTGGGAGTATCTCACCAAAAATGACATTTTTGTTGCAGGGGATGCCTGAAATCTCACTTGTAGCCATATTGCATTGCATTTTTAGAGAAAATTACAGAGCTGCAGATATAAAAGGAAGGGTCATTTTTAATAACATTCAATTACAATATGATTTGTGTTGCAAATTGTATATGCCGTATTATTATTTTTTCCCAAGAAAGTGGAGTTACCCTTTAAGGTAAAAAAAAAACACCCAACATTTAGAAGTACCATATATACTTGAGTATAAGCCGAGTTTTTCAGCACATTTTTGTGTGCTAAAAATGCCCCCCTCGGCTTATACTCGAGTCAACTTTTTGCGCCTGATCTCCCGGACTTTGAGGACCCGGTACCGGCACACATGTAAACTTGGCACCCATGTAGCCCCACTCTTCTTCTACAAGTGTGCAAAGTTTGTTGTCTGTGGGGAGCTATGGCCGGGGAGCACCGATTTTTCAAAGCCGGGCACCCCTTCCATAGACTCCCATGTTAAACGGTAATTTCTCTGGTGATTTGGGGTACCCGGTACCGGCCGGTCGTAGGTCCCCTGGACTCCCATGTTAAATGTCAGTCTAGTCATGGAAACAGTGAGGCATGGGCAAAGTGAGGAATGGGCACAGTGAGGCATGGGCACAGTGAGGCATGGGCACAGTGAGGAATGGGCATAATGAGGCATGGACCCAGTGAGGCATGGGCACAGTGAGGAATGAGCACAGTAAGGCATGGGCACAGGGAGGCATGGGCACAGTGAGGCATGGACATGGGCACAGTGAGGAATGGGCACAGTGAGGCATGGGCACAGTGAGGCATGGGCACAGTGAGGCATGGGGACAGTGAGGCATGGGGACAGTGAGGAATGGGCATAGTGAGGCATGGACCCAGTGAGGCATGGGCACAGTGAGGCATAGGCACAGTGAGGCATGGACACAGTGAGGCATGGGCACAGTGAGGAATAAGCACAGTGAGGCATGGACACAGTGAGGCACAGGGAGGCATGGGCACAGTGAGGAATAAGTACAGTGAGGTATGGACACAGTGAGGCATGGGCACAGTGAGGCATGGACATGGACACAGTGAGGCATGCTCATGGGCACCCTAGGCTTATACTCGAGTCAATACGTTTTCCCAGTTTTTTTGTGGTAAAATTAGGTGCCTCGACTTATATTCGGGTCGGCTTATACTCGGGTATATACAGCACTTTACCACAAGGATAAAGCGTCATAATGTCATAGGAGTGTTAAAAAACCCAACATTTTTTGTTTATTCCCCCATTCTTATGCCCTGTACACACGATCGGAATTTCAGATGGAATTTTCTGTCGGAATTCCGTTCAAGCTGTCTTGCATACACACTGTCAGACCAAATTCCGACCGTCCAAAACACGGTGACGTAAAACACTACGACGAGCCAAGAAAAATTAAGTTCAATGCTTCCGAGCATGCGTCGACTTGATTCTGAGCATGCGTGGTTCCACACAGATGTTATATTTCTAAACTCCGACGGAAAAAAGTCAGATGGGGCCCACACACGTTCGGAATATCCGATGAAAAAATTCCGATCGTGATAACAAGGCATTACATTCTTCCACCATACTTATTCCACCATTCTGACACATAAAAGGCATTGATATTCATTAGTAAAACGCTTTCAATTGACTAATAAAAGAAGAAAAATGGTTTCTCTAGGCCTTAGCCTGGAGGGGCACAAGACGAGTGTCCGGATTTCGGAAGAAATGTCCTGTTCCCTCATCCTGGCCACAAGCATACTAACACTTGGAGGTCATAAATCTGGATGTTCTGGTGACCATGACAAATGGTTCCTTGTGCTACCTCACACTCCACCAGAGCAATGGTCAGGAGATCAAGGCTGGCGCTTTCTACCTTCCAAATAAAGGCCTGTAGGGCATTGCATGGCACGGCTATATACACAAGTATGTTAGCCAGGGGCTGTGTTAGAGTCAGGTTAAATTGATGCTCAGGTCAAAAGTTCGTGGTTGAAATTCCACCTGGTTAGCACATTTTATGAAGAATAAGACAGGACAAGTTAAAGAATAACTAAAGACATTTACTTTTAGGTTTTGGATGGAGTGGAGAGGAATTAGAACCCCTGTCAAATATTTTTTTATTTGCAATCTGTGCCCCCGTTGGGAAGATTGGTTCGGCTTGGAACTGCGCATGGAGATTGGAGGCAGGGGGGGATTGGGGGCATGGGGTTATGGTGGCTGTGGTGGCACTGCAGAGGGGGATGGAGGCAGGGGGCAATGGAGGCAGGGGGTGTTAGTGGCAGGGGGTGTTAGTGGCAGGGGGAGATTGGAGGCAGGGGGTGTTAGTGGCAGGGGGTGATTGGCGGCAGGGGGAGATTGGAGGCAGGGGGTGTTAGTGGCAGGGGGTGATTGGCGGCAGGGGGAGATTGGAGGCAGGGGGTGTTAGTGGCAGGGGGTGATTGGTGGCAGGGGGTGATTGGAGGCAGGGGGTGTTAGTGGCAGGGGGAGATTGGAGGCAGGGGGTGATTGGAGGCAGGGGGTGTTGGTGGCACCGCAGAGGGTGGGGGATGGAGACAGGGGTTGTTGGTGGCACCGCAGAGGGGGATGGAGGCAAAGGACGATGAAGGCAGAGGGTGATTGGAGGCAGGGGGCCTGGGGGAGATTGGAGGCAGAGGGAGATTGGAGGCAGGGGGAGATTGTGGCACCACAGAGGGGGGTGAAGGCAGGGAGTGTTGGTGGCAGAAGGGATGGAGGCAGGGGGTAATGTGACTTAATAATTTGCCCTTATTATATTGAAAATAACAAAAATATGTTTTTTTACCTTAATATCTACCTTAAATCACATTGCTATTTGCCTAGTGTACTTGTTTGTAGCCTAAATACTGAAATGTGCACCTAAAAATTTGATTTAGTATTTTTTGTGAAATGCCAGTAAAAACGTGGCTGCGCCATTAAATTTTGTGTGTCGTGCCAGTAAATTTCAATCTGGTAGGTTGGCAACACTGGATGCCTAATGCCGCGTACACACGATCGGTTAAACCGATGAGAATGGTCTGATGGACCGTTTTCATCGGTCAAAACGGATCATGTGTGGGCGCCATCGGTTATTTAACCATCGGTTAAAAAAAAGCCAACTTGTTTTAAATTTAACTGATGGATTCCTAACCGATGGGAAAAAAACGATCGTTAGTAGGCACAACCATTGGTTAAAAATCCACGCAGAATCAAGTCGACGCATGCTTGGAAGCATTGAACTTCGTTTTTTTCAGCACGTCGTTGTGTTTTACGCCACCGCGTTCTGACACGATCGTTTTTTTAACGGATGGTGTGTAGGCGCGACGGACCATCGGTCAGCTTCATCGGTTAACCAATGAAAACAGTCCACCGGTCCGTTCTTATCGGATGGACCGATCGTGTGTACGTGGCATTATAGGTACAGTGGAACCTCGGATTGCGAGTAACGCGGTTAACAATCCGAAATGCACGGAAAGGCCTGAGGACAGCACGGCTGACCTTGGCAAATTGGGGTTTTTTTTCCAATTTTTTTTTAAATTATAAAAAAAAAAACATTAGTGAACAAATACCCCCAAAAGAAAGCTCTATTTGTGTGAAAAAATTATATAAATTTCATTTGCGGACAGTATTGCATAATCCCTCAATTGACCTTTAAAGTAGCACAGTGCTGAATAGCAAAACATTCCCTGGCCATGAAGGGGGTAAAGCCTTCCGGAGGTCAAGTGGTTAAATTGCAATTCCCGAGCCTTTCCAAAATTTTCAGATGGATGAAAAATTCTGTTTGATCCTAACAACTAGATTTCTTCATCATTACGTTCAGAGTAGTAGAGGACAGTGAAGGGTAAAAACTAGTTATTATGGGCAACACAAACTCTTTGGGGCAGATTCACAGAGCGAGTACGCCGGTGTGTCTACTGATACGCCGGCGTACTTTCAAATTTCCTGCGTCGTATCTTTAGTTTGAATCCTCAAACCAAGATACGACGGCATCTGGGTAAGATCCGACAGGCGTATGGCTTCGTACGCCTTCGGATCGCAGATGCAATACTTCGGCGTTCGCTGGGTGGATTTCGCGTCGTTTTCCGCGTTGGGTATGCAAATGAGCTTTTTTCGACGATCCACGAACGTACCCGCGGTCGTCGCATTCTCTTACGTCGTCTGTAGTCGGGTTTTTCCGGCGTATAGTTAAAGCTGCTATTTTGTGGCGTATAGATAGACTTGCCATGTTAAAGTATGGCCGTCGTTCCCGCGTTGAAATTAGAATTTTTTTTTTTTGCGTAAGTCGTCCGTGAATAGGGATGGACGTAAGTCACGTCTAAGTTAAAAAAATGACGTTGTTGCGACGTCATTTAGCGCAATGCACGGCAGGAAATTTAGGAACGACGCATGTGCAGTACGTTCGGCGGGAACGCACCTAATTTAAATGATCCACACCCCCTACCCGGATCATTTGAATTAGGCGGGCTTGCGCCAGGGAATTTACGCTACGCCGCCGCAACTTTACAGGCAAGTGCTTTGTGAATCAAGCACTTGCCCGTAAAACTTGCGGCGGCGTAACATAAATGCGATACGTTACGCCGCCGCAGATCTACATGAATCTGCCCCGTTATTCTTTAGGTGATCTTTCATTAGATCTATAGATCATACATTTGATTGTTGACTTGTATTGGACATTTTTCAACAGCTTGACCCAACTCTCATGCTGCGTACACACGATAATTTTTCGGCATGAAAAAAAACGATGTTTTTCGGCATGTAGAAAAAACTGCGTTTTTCCAACTTCATCATTAAAACCACGTTGCCCACACACCATCGTTTTTGAAAAATGTTCTAGCAAAGCGCGGTGACGTACAACACGTACGACGGCACTATAATGGGGAAGTTCCATGCGGATGGCGCCACCCTTGGGGCTGCTTTAGCTGATTCCGTGTTAGTAAAAGACGATTCGCGCTTTTCTGTCTGTTACAGCGTGACGAATGTGCTTACTCCATTATGAACGGTAGTTTTACCTGAACGAGCGCTCCTATCTCATAACTTGCTTCTGAGCATGCGCGTGTTTTTAACGTCGTTTTAGCCCACACACGACCATTTTTTACAACCCGAAAACGACAACGTTTAAAACGTCGTTAAAAAATGCAGCATGTTCGATTTATTTTTTTTTGGTCGTTTTTCAGAAGCCGAAAAACTATGTGAAGCCCACACATGATCATTTTAAATGACGTTTTTAAAAACGTCATTTTTTTTCATGCCGAAAAACGACCGTGTGTACGCGGCATCAGCTTCACGAACATAGAGGAAATACTCAAGCTTTTCATTCTGAGACCATTGTTACATTGCACCGCTGTGTTCCTGTTATAAAGTTTTATTGCTTCCTCCGGAATTTAATTTGGTGTCCTGTAGATAAATAGATAGAAGGTTATTAAACTCTTGGCAGCTGCTGGGATGGACAGTCCAGATAACCCTGAATCCTAGGACACAGTCAGAAGATCCATCTCTATTGTCCCTGGCTGGCTTTGTATTATGAATATAGAGAGCCCATCGGTGATCTGAAAGATGAAGCAGCATTGAACAATGCCATATATTCATAGAATCTCACCATATTCTAAAATCTGATCCACTCATTTATAATTATGTAATCATTAGCGAAAATTGTAGTGTCTGTAGGAAGCCTAAAGCTGGCCAGACATGGCTAGATCTTCATTTAAACATGCCGCAAGCTCCGTGCCCGTGGGACCTGCGGACTCGATGTCTGCCGGTGTCCCACGATCGTGATCACGGAGTGGCAGAACGGGGGGATGCCTGTGTAAACAAGGCATCTCCCTGTTCTGCCTAGTGACAGGACACTGATCGTCTGCTTCCTCTCATTGTGTCACATTAAGCCCCGCCCCCACACAGTTAGAATCACTCCCTAGGACACACTTAACCCCTTCCTAGCCCCCTAGTGTTAACTCCTTCCATGCCAGTCACATTTATACAGTAATCAGTGCATCGTCTGTGGGGAAATCCATCAGTCAAAAATCCACCCATGCTCAGAATCAAGTTGACGCATGCTCGGAAGCATTGAACTTAATTTTTCTCTGCACGTCGTTGTGTTTTACGTCACAGCGTTGGACACGATTGGATTGTTAACCGATGGTGTGTAGGAAAGAATGATGTTGTTTTTAAAAGTTCTTATTTGTGACGGAAAACGAATAGATAGACGTACAAGCGGCTAGCAGGTGAGTGGTAGATTGCAATCTATATTAGTAAGCATTGCACATATTAAGAAAAATTCCACAACCCGCGGAACCTCCGCTTTCAACTGACTTAATTAGCAGACTGAAGTTCATCTGTAAATGAACAGAAAGATACAATATTTATTTTCTTTTCTTTTTATCTCTTCTTCAACGCTGAGCTACGTTGTTGATAAACATTGCCGGCTTCTTTTTTCCTCGTCCAACATCAGTGCCTGACCTCACAAATACGCTTCTGGAAGAATGGTCAAACATTCTCATAGACACTCCTAAACCTTGTGGACGGCCTTCCCAGAAGAGTTGAAGCTGTTATAGCTGCAAAGAGTGGGCCAACTCAATATTGAATTCTATGGGCTGAGACTGGGATGCCATTAAGGTTTTAGGTAGGATATGATGATAATGATTATGGGTTCTGTGTATAATTCTCCCACAGTATTCCCAGCAGCTCTTTTTTTTCCCATAGTGTGTGTGCTGATTTCTTTCTCGTACATCACGGGACACAGAGCGGCATATTCATTACTATGTGGGTTATATGGAGTACCTTCAGGTGATGGACACTGGCAATCTCAAACAGGAAGTGCCCCTCCCTATATAACCCCCTCCCATAGGAGTACCTCAGTTTTTTCGCCAGTGTCTTAGGTGTTGGTCACGGAATAGCTTGCCTCCATATCCTTAGGATTTTGGCAGGCTAACCGGATCTGTCCAGAGTGCCTCAGTGCCGAAGTGGACAGTACCCGGGACCCAAAATCCATGGGGTTTTGCCTATAATGCCCTCTCTGGAGGGCTGGACCCCGGGCCCAGGACTTGGAGCTTTTTTCCAAAGCCAAAAGTATCCTGCTTGCCGGGGTGCTATATAGGTCCAGGACAGCGGTTCCTTCTAGGACCCCAGTGCCTGATGGTCTACTACACTACCCACGGAGATGGGAGAAGATTGGACTATGTTTGCTTGCAAACGTCCTGCGGCATGGAGCAGGTAAGTGGGGAGCCTGCGGAACTTGGTTCGACAGCGGGCTCCCCAGGGGTGATCAAAAGGGGGGGTAGCCTAAGTATGCTCTGCATAGGCACCTTGGTCACTATGTCTGTGTGTAGACAGGATGGTCTGATTTCCCCCCCCCCCATCTCTGGTTCCCCTGTCCAAGTCTTTGCTGGCTACCTGCTGCCCTGCTGGTCAGATAGGGTCATCTTTGAATTCTTTCTGGGCAAAAAACTGAGTCCTTAAGAGTCTCTGTTAGGTGCCTACCTGTCCGGGGGTTCAAATTTGCCGCCCTGCAGCCGTCGGCTCGATCCTCTCTCCCTGCTGTAGCGCCTGGCGCGCGTCTCCATGTGTCTCTCTCCTTCCTGACAGGCGCTCGCGGGTGCGCGGGCACGCCAAAATAGACGGTTTCGCGCCGTTCGGGAGGAGGGGGCGGAGAGAGCGCAGGAAGAGGCGTGCCTTCGCGTCTGTTAATAACAGACAGGCTGCATTCATGGCTCAGTCTGAGCTGATGCTGGAGGAGAGGGGACGCAGAGCGGCACTCCGGTGACCCCCGGTGGCTGGAAAGGGGTAGTACATCCTAGGCTTGGCCTATTTTCTTTCTACAGCCAAAAATTCCCCTTTGCAGCAGGTTGGAGGCCGCAAAGGATATCTGGTGGGGCCGTATGTTTAAAAAAAAAAAAAAAAAAAAGAATATATACATTCTATTTAAAGGAACATAATATCATAGTAAAAAAAAAAAAAGAGATTTTTTTCCTTTGTTTTTTGAATAAACATACTCGGCCTCACCAGGGGTTTTTGGACACTAGTAATCCTGCTGTTCCCTAAACCTCTTAACTATTCCTAGCTGCAAACAGTCAGTTGTTGCATGCAGGGGTACCTCGGTATTGTACTATGGCTCCCAAAGGCTCAGGATCAAAAGGGGCAAAAAATGCCAAAAAACAAAAGGGCTCCCCCTCGGATTCTGAGGACATGAGTCAGGCTATGCCGGTACTCTCCCCACCTAGTAGCCAAGTTGTGGCCGCCTTGGTTGAGCCAATAGGGGGGTCTGGTGCGGCGGCTGGCCCAGATCCACCCAACCCTGTGTTTGTCACAGAGGAAATGCTAGCTGCCTCTTTGGGTGGGCTAGAGGAAAGATTGGCGGCTATGTTCGCTAAGTCTTTACCAGGCAAGAAACGGACTAGATCCCCTTCGCCTAAATTTGTATCCTCAGATGCTGAAATTCTCTCGCCGGAGGAATTAGAGTTTCAGGAGGACCTACTGGACGAGAATCCAGAGGGTTCAGAAATTGAGGAATCTACTGTTGAAGAACCATTCTCAGCCTCCCAAGCGGAGAGTCTGTGGGTCCAGTCTTTGACAGACATGGTTCACTCAGCATTTAAGTTGCCTTTACCGGAGCGCCGGGGTCCGGTAGTTTCCTCTTTGGGCTCCTTAAGAGCGCCCTTGAACAACGCAGTTTTTCCGGTCCATCCTCTTTTGGAGGAATTAATTTTCCAGGATTGGGTACGACCAGACAGAATTTTTCTGCCGCCTAAAAAATTTTCTGTTATCTACCCGTTGGAAGAGAAGTTTGCCAAAAGATGGGCGCTCCCAGCTGTGGATGCTGCCATCTCGTGTGTGAATAAATCACTAACTTGCCCGGTAGAAAACATTCAAATGTTTAAAGACCCGGTTGATAAACGTTTGGAGACTCTTTTAAAAGCTTCCTTTGCTACGGCAGGGGCAGTGGTACAGCCAGCAGTTGCTGCTATCGGAATCTGTCAAGCTTTAAAGGACCAGACTAAACAGGTGCTTAAGGACATCCCTGCCCAGCAGGCAGAGGAGCTATCTGATATACCCAGAGCTCTATGCTTTGCGGTGGATGCTATAAAGGACTCTATTCAGCAGGCGTCTCGTTTATCACTATTTTTAGTGCATATGAGAAGACTCTTATGGTTAAAAAACTGGGCGGCCGAGCCCCCGTGCAAAAAGCTTCTGGCAGGTTTTCCCTTCCATGGAGGGCGACTCTTCGGAGAAGATCTGGATAAATACATTCAGACTATTTCGAGTGGTAAGAGTACGCTTTTACCAGTCAAAAAGAAGTTTCGGGGGCCTACACGTAAAAGGCAGCTTTCTCCGGCTTCGGGGCCCTCAAATTCCAGGCAGTACCGACGGCCTCCTGTACGATCAAACGTTAACAGCAAAGCGCAGGGACAGGCCTCTGGCGGCAAGAAACCTTGGTATCGCAAACCAGCTAAGCCAGCCCCTAAATCTGCCTTATGAAGAGGCGCCCCCACCCATGAGGGTGGGGGGAAGGCTTCACCTCTTTGCAGAGGTTTGGGAAGCCAACATCCCCGACGAATGGGTCCGGTCTACTGTGGCCACAGGTTACAGATTAGAGTTTCTAAAAATCCCTCCTCCTCATTACCAGGAGTCAAGAGTACCAGGCGACCCTGTGAAAAAAGCCGCATTGATAGCGGCATTGAATCATCTGCTATGCCAAAAGGTGATAGTAGAAGTACCAGTCCGGGAACAGGGATTGGGGTTCTACTCCAACCTGTTTATCATCCCAAAGCCCAACGGCGATGTCAGGCCAATTTTGGACTTAAAGGGAGTAAATGCGTACCTAAAGGTCCGCCCATTCCGGATGGAAACTATTCGGTCAGCTGTCGCCGTGCTCCAGAAGGACGACTTTATGGCGTCCATAGACATAAAGGATGCTTACCTTCATGTGCCAATTTTTCAGCCGCATCAAGTATTTCTACGCTTCTCGGTGGCTCAGCGTCATTTCCAATTTGTGGCGCTCCCCTTCGGGTTGGCTACGGCCCCCCGGGTATTCACAAAGGTCCTAGCCCCAATCCTAGCCAATCTAAGGATCCAGGGGGTCACGGTCCTGGCTTACCTGGACGACCTCTTGGTCGTAGACCATTCGTCTCCTGGCCTGGAAAGAGCAGTGGCCCTCACGGTTCAGTACCTCGAGAGGTTCGGCTGGGTCCTAAATCGAGACAAGTCAGCATTCCTGCCCACAAGGCAGCTGGATTATCTCGGCATGAGATTGGATACAGAACAACAGAGGGTGTTTCTACCCCTATTAAAGGCCATCAAAGAGCTAATACAAATGGTTCTAAACAAGAGAAGGCCAACCGTTCGCCTATGTATGCGGTTACTAGGCAAGATGGTGGCCACATTCGAGGCGGTTCCGTACGCTCAGAGCCACACTCGCATCCTGCAGGCAGCCATCCTGTCAGCCTGGAGCAAGAGGCCTCAGGCCTTAGAAATTCCTTGGCCACTCTCACCAAGAGTGCGGCAAAGTCTAGCTTGGTGGTTAAACCCTCAGAATCTCCTGAAGGGAAAGACTTTCAGTCCTGTGACCTGGAAGATAGTAACCACAGACGCCAGCCTGATGGGCTGGGGAGCAATTTTGGATGGTTGCACTCGCCAGGGCTCTTGGGCAGCGGCAGAGAAGCAGTTGCCCATCAATATCTTGGAGCTCAGAGCTGCTCGACTAGCCCTCAGGGCTTGGACGTCCAAACTGCAGGGGTTCCCGGTGAGAATACAATCGGACAATGCCACGGCGGTGGCATACATAAATCACCAAGGGGGAACCAAGAGTCAAGCCGCTCAGAGAGAAGTGAGCTTGATTTTCTTGTGGGCAGAAGCCCATGTGCCCTGCATATCGGCTATATTCATTCCCGGAGTGGACAACCTACAGGCGGACTTCTTAAGTCGCCAGACTCTGTTGCCGGGGGAGTGGTCTCTGCATCCACAGGTCTTTCAGACACTCTGCCAGAAATGGGGAGTGCCGGACGTGGATATCATGGCATCGAGACTGAACAAGAAGCTAGACAGGTTCATGTCCCGCACAAGGGATCCCAGGGCCTGCGGAACCGATGCGTTGGTTTGCCCTTGGCATCAGTTCAAACTTCTTTATGCATTTCCCCCGCTCCAGTTACTACCCCGCCTGCTGCGCAGGATCAGGGTGGAGCACATACCAGTTATCCTGGTAGCTCCAGCATGGCCCAGAAGGGCATGGTATTCACTAATCCTAAAGATGGTAGTGGGAGACCCTTGGA
This sequence comes from Rana temporaria, assembly GCF_905171775.1. Taxonomy (NCBI): domain Eukaryota; kingdom Metazoa; phylum Chordata; class Amphibia; order Anura; family Ranidae; genus Rana; species Rana temporaria. Next base: position 189,396,290 of record NC_053494.1, on the reverse strand, counting down.
CTCTTCCTCTACGGCCAGACCTGCTATCGCAAGGTCCGATCCTCCACCCTGCCTTACGGCATCTAAATTTGACGGCCTGGAAGCTGAATTCCTGATTCTCAGGGGTAGAGGTCTGTCTCAGAGAGTAATCTCTACCCTAATCAGAGCCAGGAAACCGGTCTCTAGGGTGATTTATTACAGGGTCTGGAAGGCCTATGTAGGCTGGTGTGAGTCCAAGCGATGGCTTTCTCGGAAGTTTACCATCGATAGAGTATTAAGTTTTCTCCAGCTAGGAGTGGATAGAGGACTGGCATTAAGCACAATCAAAGGACAGATTTCAGCTTTGTCAGTATGGTTTCAGCGGCCGCTGGCCCACCCACTCGCTGGTTAAGACCTTCATGCAGGGGGTCTTACGTATTAATCCTCCAGTTAAATCCCCGCTTTGTCCGTGGGATTTAAATCTTGTTCTGTCAAGTTTACAGAAACAACCTTTTGAGCCGTTGGCTGAAATTCCTTTAGTTTTACTGACAAGGAAGTTAGTATTTCTGGTCGCCATGGTTTCCGCCAGAAGAGTATCGGAACTGGCAGCCTTATCCTGTAAGGAACCATATCTTATTTTACATAAGGACAAGGTCGTTCTCCGCCCTCATCCTTCCTTCCTACCAAAGGTTATATCCAGTTTTCACCTAAACCAGGATTTGGTATTACCATCCTTCTTCCCTAAACCTACTTCCAGAAAGGAGGGGTTGCTGCATACCTTGGATATTGTCAGGGCCATGAAGGCCTATCTTAAAGCTACAGAGAAGATCCGGAAAACAGATGTGGTGTTCATTTTACCGGATGGGCCCAAGAAGGGGCAGGCAGCTGCAAAATCCACCATCTCGAGATGGATTAAACAGTTAATCACTCAGGCCTATGGCTTGAAAGGGTTGCCTCCCCTGTTATCATTAAAGGCTCATTCTACTAGGGCCATGGGCGCCTCCTGGGCAGCACACCACCAGATCTCTATGGCTCAAGTTTGCAAGGCGGCAACCTGGTCTTCTGTCCACACGTTTACAAAATTCTATCAGTTGGACGTAAGAAGGAATACTGATACAGCCTTTGGGCAGGCAGTGCTGCAGGCTGCAGTTTGAGACCCTCGGATTCCGGGGGGCTCCCTTTTGAGTTGAATTTTAAAAAATATTTTTTCTCAACTAAGTTGGATTTATTATGATTTGAGTATATCTCTAAATTAAATCCTTTTGTCTTGGGAAGATGTTCTCCCTCCCCTCATTGTAAGCATTGCTTTAGGACATCCCACATAGTAATGAATATGCCGCTCTGTGTCCCGTGATGTACGAGAAAGAAAAAGGGATTTTTAATACAGCTTACCTGTAAAATCCTTTTCTTGGAGTACATCACGGGACACAGAGCTCCCACCCCTCTTTTGGGGACCATTTTTGGGAGGCATACTGCTTGCTACAAAACTGAGGTACTCCTCCTATGGGAGGGGGTTATATAGGGAGGGGCACTTCCTGTTTGAGATTGCCAGTGTCCATCACCTGAAGGTACTCCATATAACCCACATAGTAATGAATATGCCGCTCTGTGTCCCGTGATGTACTCCAAGAAAAGGATTTTACAGGTAAGCTGTATTAAAAATCCCTTTTTATGTGGTTAATGTGCTGCATTTAATTAACATGTAATCAGCTAACAATGAACTATTAAGTAATAGAACGCAGTGGCATAAATCAATTTAGTTTATTCATTAACTTTACAACAGCATGCTCATTCATAATGTAGAATGACACGTGATGCCTCCCATCTGTCATTTTGTTCAATTGAACACACTCTGAACACAGGCTGAACTCCATGCAGGATAAGCAAATGTTGTCTAAATACATTTATTATGTGTATTCTTCCTTGAGTCTTGGTGTATTTCTTCCAGATCTGTGCTGTAATCCAGTATGAAACTTTCCCTCTGTGTAGGAGCTTCCTGTGATAAAGACCACTCACTGCTGTTCTCTCTCCTTGTGCAGGGTGACTGGTCTTGTCTCCGCCCCCTCCTGTAGAAATCCTGTAGTGGGTGGGGCTACTAGGCCGCCAGCTCTACTCTCTGCACAGGCTAGAAACAGCACAGTGATGATATCACTGCTACTTTTACAAGGTTATATCCAGTGGCGGCCCCTAATCTCTATGCAGGACGCCGGAAGCATTCTAGGGCTGTTACTGATTAAAATTTTCGTGCTCGATTAATAAAATTTTTTTTCCGACTAATTCCGATTAATTATAACGCACATACAGATCCAACAACTTTTAGCTGATCTCCTTGCAGGCTGATTGCCTACATAAACTGTAAAAATGGTGCGAGTAATACCAAACAGTAGCAAAAGCAGTCATAAAAACATGTAGCTAAGTATGATACTGGTATAAAAATGTGTACAACGATACCACTGCTGAATCCAGATGAGGAGGGGTTAACATCAGTCCGTCGGCGTGTAGATGTCCCGTAAAGGGAACTATCAGAACTCCCAGTGGATGGTTGTAGAATCCCAGGTTGATAGAGGGAAGTGATAGAGGGAAGTGTACCAGCCCTTGCGTGTGGCAGACAGGCCTCGTACACACGACAGAGTTTCTCGGCAGAATTCACCGAGAAACTCGGTCAAACCCGGATTCTGCCGAGAAACTCTGTCGTCTGTACACTTTTGGCCCGATGGAGCCGCCGAGGAACTCGTCGAGAAAATAGAGAACATGTTCTCTATTTTCTCGTTGTTCTATGGGAGAAGGCGTCCCGCCGAGCTCCTCGGCGGCTTCATCCCTGAACTCACCGAGGAACTCGATGTGTTTGGCACGTCGAGTTCCTCGGCCGTGTGTACGGGGCCTAAGGTCCCGCCGGCATGCAGATATGAAGGCACAGCAAAGAAGCCCTTCAGATGGTCCGTGACGTCACTGGATCTCCGACGGAACTCCCTGAAGACCCGGGAAGCTGGTGGAGAGGTGAGTACCGATCAAAAGACTTTTGATCGATCAAAAAAATTAACGATTAATCAAGGAATTAATCGGTAATTTCCGCAGCCCTAATTGATTCCAATGTTTTTTTTGTATTTATTTTTTAGAAGAAAGTGATTGGAGCCTGAGGTTCTAAATGGTTTAAGAAAATGGTGGGCTCAGGGCGCAGAACGCTGCGCCCTGAGCCCACCCACTTGTGTGACATTAGTGAATTAATATTCGCTAATGTCTTCCTGCTTCTCCTCCCGGCCAATCAGGAAGCGGGTCCTGAGACACGATTGGCCAGGGAGTCTTAAGAAGCAAGCACGCTTTACAACATATACAGACTGACTTTACTGTTGTGGGTTTAGTAACACTTTAACTGCAACTAACACAGCATTTACATGGTGCGTGTGGATTTTTTTGTGCATAGGATGCCGGCTTTTCTAAGCACTTCCAGCGTTTAGCTTCTCGTATAAACCACCAATTACATTTTATGTACTAGCAAGCCGTGGCGGAGTTCTTTTAAAGGGTTTGTAAAGGAATTTTTTTTATTTAAAAAAAAATAACAAACATGTTATACTTACCTCCACTGTGCAGCTCGTTTTGCACAGAGTGGCCCCGAACCTGGTCTTCTGGGGTCCCTCGGCGGCTGTCTCTGGTCCTCCCCGCAAGGACTTAACACTTTCATGGGAGCTCCCTCGCATTGTGTGGAGTCCTTGTGGTCGCACTCCCGTGATACAGCGAGCAGCCCTAGCCGCTCACTGTATCACTCAGGTCCGCCCCTTGGCGCGCCGGATCATCGGAGCCAATGGCTTCGCTGCTTTTAATCCACCCGCTCTAGGCAATCAACGGCCAGGCTGAGCAGCGAAGAGGATGTCGGGGCCGAGCGCAGGACTTTCGAGGTCAGGTAAGTATAACGGGGGGGGGGGGGGGGTGGTTGGTGGTGTAGTCGGAAGTTTTTTCACCTTAAAGCGGGGGTTCACCCCCAAAAAAATGTTTTAACATTTCATTCAGGCGAGTTGTTAGAATGACAATCGGCTGTTTTTTTAATCCTACATACCGTTTTATATATATATATATATATATGTTCACCGAGGCTTCCGGGTATAATCTGCAGGACTGGGCGTTCCTAATTGATTGACATGCTTCCAAACCGGCGCATACAGCGCCTCACGAGTTGCCGAAATAAGCCGAACGTCGGTGCACAGGCGCCGTATAGAGCCGACTCGCAGTCCGGCTTCTTTCGGCAACTCGTGACGCGCTGTATCCGCCGGTCGGAAGCATGTCAATCAATTAGGAATGCCCAGTCCCGCAGATTATACCCGGAAGCCGCGGTGAACATATATATATAAAACGGTATGTACGGCAAGGATTTAAAAAAAAAACAGCCGATTGTCATTTTAACAACTCGCCTGAATGTAATGTTAAAAATTTTTTTTTTGGGTGAACCCTCCCGCTTTAACAACTTGCCGACCAGTCACCGTCATTTTACGGTGGCAGGTTGGCTCCCCTGCATGAGAGCCCGTAGCTATATGTCGGCTCTCACGCAGGCCCTAGGGGCGCCCCTCGGTCTCCCGTGCGCGTGCCCGGCGGGCGTGATCGCCGCCGGGCACACGCGATCGCTCGTTACAGAGCGGGGACTGGGATCTGTGTGTGTAAACACACAGCTCCCGGCCCTGTCAGGGGGGGAAATGCTGATCTTCTGTTCATACAATGTATGAACAGAAGATCAGTCATTTCCCCTAGTGAGGCCACCCCCCCTACAGTAAGAACACACCCAGGGACATACTTAACCCCTTTCCCGCCCCCTAGTGTTAACCCCTTCACTGCCAGTGGCATTTTTATAGTGATCCAATGCATTTTTATAGCACTGATCGCTATAAAAATGCCAATGGTCCCAAAAATGTGTCAAAAGTGTCCGCCATAATGTCGCAGTACCGAAAAAAAATTGCTGATCGCCGCCATTACTAGTAAAAAAAATATATTAATAAAAATGCCATAAAAATACCCCCTATTTTGTAAACGCTATAACTTTTGCGCAAACCAATCAATAAATGCTTATTGCGATTTTTTTTTACAAAAAATATGTAGAAGAATACGTATCGGCCTAAACTGAGGAAAAATTTTTTTTTTATATATTTTTGGGGGATATTTATTATAGCAAAAAGTAAAAAATATTCATTTTTTTTTTAAATTGTCGCTCTATTTTTGTTTACAGCGCAAAAACTAAAAACCGCAGGGGTGATCAAATACCACCAAAAGAAAGCTCTATTTGTGGGGAAAAAAGGACGCCAATTTTGTTTGGGAACCACGTCGCACGATCGCGAAATTGTCAGTTAAAGCGACGCAGTGCCGAATCGCAAAAAGTGCTCTGGTCTTTGACCAGCAATATGGTCCGGGGTTTAAGTGGTTATTGCATAGAATGCATTAAGGTGAAAAACTTTTTCCTTTACAACCCCTTTAATTCAGGATATTTTACGAACTTTTCAGATCAGCGATGACTAGATGATGTTCTTCCCTCACAAATGGTGTAGATATTTATAATGTAGGGCAGTACACCGGTACACCCAGATAACCTGACATGTCATGCGTAGCCTTAGTAATCACATTTTTTCTTATTCTACATCTTATCTGAACAAATTATTTCAAGGTGATTAAACAAAGGAACACAACACCCGCGACATTAATGTGAAAGTGATATCACCCTGCATACACAGATAACTCCTAAGAAAATCAGCTTTGTTTGTTATGTGCAGTAAATATTGGAAATGATTTTACTTATCAATGTCGATGTTTAGTTTGGTGCAGCGCCATAGATTTCAGATACAGTCGCGGCCTTCCTGCTTCTGATTTATAATTAACGCACTCAGGGCCAGATTCACAGAAGAGATACGACGGCGTATCTCCTGACCGCTTCTTCGGGAGCTATTGGTATTTCATCCAGGATACTGGATAGGGTTTTATACAAAAACCTGTGAGGAATAATGTAGCAAAAATATCAGTTAGGGTAGGTAAAATGCAGGAGTGAGAAATAATAGCGCTCAGAAACTTGCTGATCCCCTGGCTTTGCTTCCGTCCCACCAAGCCTAAAGGGTGCTGGCTCTGCACAGGTGCATTGGATGAAAAGAGGTCCTGGACTGCCGCACTCCTTAAAACGATATCTTTATTCAGCAAGTGAAATCCAAAAAACAAAAAACAACCAACAATGTTGCAGTCAAAAAGAAGTGAACAAAAGGAAAAGAATGGCTGACATGTTTCACATCGTGTGATGCTTACTCGTAGCTAGTGAACAATGACAAAAACTGTGTTTAAAAGAAGGAGGGAGAAAGGTGAATGGGGCGTTCCACCAATTAGCCCACAGGTGATCATTAGTCAATAGAACACTTCGATGAACCCTGATGTGCCACACATGGGATACTATCGTATATGAGCTGGATAAAAAATCAAAAATAAGAAATCTCTCATACTAATGATGAGAGAGAGTGAAAAAAAACGAACGAGAAGAAATCCCATGTGTGAAACAAATATGTATCATAACCGATATAGTGAAAAAAGAGTTATATTAGTGTACTGTGATATAAAGTGTTGTGCGATAAATATATATGGCTTAAAAAGTTGATACAATAAGCTCATATCGTGACAGAAATTACACTGTGCAAAATCTGGTGCAGCTTTGCATGGAAACCAATCAACCAATTTAAGCGGGAGTTCACTCATAAAAAAATGTTTACCCTTAGATTGATGCTCATTTTGTCTAGGGGAATCGGCTAGTTGTTTTAAAATTGAAGCTGTACTTACCGTTGTAGAGAGCGATCTTCTCCGCCGTGTCCGGGTATGGGTCTTCGGGACTGGGCATTCCTATTTTGATTGACAGTCTTCCGACAGGCTTCCGACGGTCGCATCCATCGCGTCACGAGTAGCTCTATACGGCGCCTGCGCACCGACGTTCGGCTACTTTCGGAAAAACGTGACGCGATAGATGCGACCGTCGGAAGCCTGTCAATCAAGAAGGAACGCCCAGTGCCGAAGACCATACCCGGAAGCAGCGGAGAAGATGTATCTCTAAAACGGTAAGTACTGCTTCGTTTTTAAAAAAAACTACCCGATTCCCCTTGACAAAATGAGCATCAATCTAATCTTAAATTTTTTTTTGAGGGGGAACTACCGCTTTAAGCTTTTGGCTCCAGCGTGTCTCCTCTTCCACAGCACTAGGCATCCAATAGGATCGCCTGGCGCTTTGGCCAATCGGGAAACAGGTCTTATTGACCTGCCTCCTGATTGGCGGGGAGTAACTGTAGTTACCCCAAGCTCACCCTATTTTGAAGCCTATTAGAGCCCCACCTATCCCTGCCATAGGAATTCATGTGCCCTGCGTCCTGAAAGGGGCCGGGCACATGGATAGGGAGGGCCGGACGGCAGAGGTGTCGAGGGGGGGGGGGCGTCGCCCGTGCGCCCACAATGCATGGACCACCCCTGTTTTGAAAGAAAACTATTGTATTTTCCAACATGTTCCACTATATCAGCCTTTCTCAACCTTTCCAACACAGAGGAACCCTTGAAATAACTTTTTGGCCTCAGGGGACCTCTGCTAAAAATGACTATATCTACAAGTCATGATTCATAAGTGTGACAATCAGTGAGAAGAATGCTCATTGGAAAGAATTATCCCCTTACAGATAGCTAAAAGGATCAATGGTGGGAACTTATCTTGGAGGCAGAAATTGCCCATTGCTCAGGGAACCCCTAGCCAGGACCGTCTTAATAGCATCATGGGCCCCTGGGCAAAGTAATGCTCTGGGGCCCCTACAATGGAGACAGCGCAGGTAAACAGACCAGATATCCCCCCAGCACTCTGATCCCTCTACACCCCAGATATCCTCCCTGCACTCTGATCCCTCTACACCCCAGATATCCGCCCAGCACTCTGATCCCTTTACACCCCAGATATCCCCCCAGCACTCTGACCTGTCTACACCCCAGATATCCCCCCAGCACTCTGATCCCTCTACACCCCAGATATCCCCCCCTCCAGCACCCTGGTCCCTCTACACCCCAGATATCCCCCCAGCACCCTGATCCCTCTACACCCCAGATATCCCTCCAGCACTCTGATCCCTCTACACCCCAGATATCCCCCCCCCAGCACCCTGATCTCTCTACACCCCAGATATCCCCCCCCCTCCAGCACCCTGGTCCCTCTACACCCCAGATATCCCCCCAGCACCCTGATCCCTCTACACCCCAAATATCCCCCCAGCACTCTGACCCCTCTACACCCCAGATATCCCCCCAGCACTCTGACCCCTCTACACCCCAGATATCCCCCCAGCACTTTGACCCCTCTACACCCCAGATATCTCCCCAGTACTTTGACCCCTCTACACCCCAGATATGCCCCCAGCACTCTGACCCCTCTACACCCCAGATATCCCCCAGCACCCTGATCCCTCTACACCCCAGATATCCCCCTGCACTCTGACCCCTCTACACCCTGCTTTGGCGAAAGTGCAGGGGCCCCCATGCAGCTGGGGCCCCTGGGCAGGGCCAAGGTGTGCCCTCTCATTAAGACAGCCCTGCCCCTAGCAACCCCTGGAGGAACCCTGGGGTTGCATGGAACTCTGGTTGGGAAACCCTGCACTAGGGTCTCCTTAAATTGATTGCTCAGCATTTGATAGAATATAATAGATTATTTATTCGATTCTATGTACATTTTTGGAAAACTGAATGGACGGAATAAGTGGGATCTAAGGATAGGCTACCTAGGGACACCACAGCAACGTGATGTACGGCAGGTCATGTTTAAGAGGCTGTTTGCATTTTCAGCTTGACTTATGAGATAATGATAACGCTATTGTAAGCACGTGAAGTGTTTCTACTATGACAACCATTGGAAAGGCTCTTAAGTGGAATTAGCACATGTATTATGAAGCCTGGAAGACCTGTGAAATAACCCTAGAATGAAGGGAAGGCAGTATTTGTGGAGTGATAATGTGTTTCCTGTCCAGAGTCCTATTTGCACAGCTGAGATTTCTGGCTGATGGGCTGCAGTGTGGAGAACAGGGTGCGGTGAGTACGGATGGATGTGTATTATTGTCACTGATAGAAATACAGGTGGATGGGAGACACCTGCAGGATGGGGACTTAATAAAATAAATTCAATACAGCTCACTAACCATCCACATTTTATGGTATTTTAAAATGTTATTTTACTTTTACATTGTGTAAGTTTAAATTTGAACTTCATTTTTACAGACGTGATTATAGGCGTGCACACAAGGTGTGCCTGGGCATACCCTAATCACCCTGTGCTGCCCAGATTCCTGGGCTGCTTGGCTGCAAAGGGACTGGGGGATCTATGGGCCAGATTCACGTAGGTGAGCGGCGGCGTAACGTATCGTAGATACATTACACCGCCGCAAGTTTTCATCGCAAGTGCCTGATTCACAAAGCACTTGCGATGAAAACTACGCTGGCAGCCTCCGGCGCAAGGGGGGCCAATTCAAATGGGCGTGTGCCATTTAAATTAGGCGCGCTCCCGCGCCGGACCTACTGCGCATGCTCACTTTCGCAATTCCTGTCGTGCTTTGCGCGCCGTGACGTCATTTTTTCGAACGGCGACGCACGTAGCATACTTCCGTATTCCCGGACGTGTTACGCAAACGACGTTCATTTTTAAATTTTGACGCGGGAACAACGGCCATACTTTAGACAGCAATACGTTTGCAGACTAAAGTTAGGGCACCCAAAACGACGACTAACTTTGCGACGGGAAACTAGACTAGCGGCGACGTAGCGAATGCGAAAATCCGTCGTGGATAGCCGTAACTCCTAATTTGCATACCGGACGCTGGTTTACGACGCAAACTCCCCCCAGCGGCGGCCGCGGTACTGCATCCTAAGATCCGACAGTGTAAAACAATTACACCTGTCGGATCTTATGGATATCTATGCGTAACTGATTCTATGAATCAGTCGCATAGATAGAAACAGAGATACGACGGCGTATCCCTTTTGTGAATCTGGCCCCATGTCCTCAGTCCCTTTCTCTGTCTCAAAAGTGAGACATCAGGGGTATTTTTAGACCCCTGATATTTCACCCACGCACTAAAAAAAAAATGTAAAAAAAATAAAGATTTATTGTAGAAAAAAAAAGGTAAGAAATAAAACATAAAATTGTAAAAAAAAGTTATAATATAAAGATATTAAAAATAAATTACTGATAATAATCTCTGCCCTACTGACACCAACCTCTGCCCTTCTGACATTGTCAACGGCTTTACTCACACTGTCCATTGCCCTACTGAAAAAAAAAAATTCATAGCAACCATTGAAAGTGAAAGTACATTCCTTCTGCGCAAATGAGACAAAAAAGAATCCTATAAAACCATCTCCTGTGCTAGGCAAATGTTTTTCATTGCTTTAAAAGAGAAAATGCCACATTTGGCCAACAGATGGAGCACAGTATGATGAGAAATTTCTATAATAGTTATCGGCATTTAGCGGCAAAATATGGTATTTTTCATATTAATTAGATTAAAATTGTCTGGGATGCAGGAGTAGATTCAGGAACATGAGTAATAGCTGCAGATCAGACAGCAACCAACTAATGTAGCTGCTGAACTTGTATAGGCCACTTGGTGCCAGTATCAGTGGTGAATGCGCATGCCTGCACACTGCAAGATAGGCGCCCACAGGGACGCACCTGCACATTCGTGTGCACCTCAGAGCTTCAGCTGTATTATGGCCAGCGCGTCCTTGACAGTAACAAAATTAGCTTGGACGTTTGACTACAGCTTCACCCTCTGCCAGTAATCAAACTGCCTGTGTTGCGCTCAAACTTACCATAGTGTAAATTAGCTGCATCAACAAAATGAAGTATACTGTAATCATATAAATAAATGGTTTAAATATATACAAAGACGAGTTATGCAATTATAATAGATAGTAAAACAAATAGGCCCAGATTCTCAAAGGACTTTCGACGGCGTAGCGCCATGTACGCCGTCGTAAGTCCGAATGAGAGCCGTCGTATCTATGCGGCTGATTCTTAGAATCAGTTACGCATAAATTCGGCTAAGATACGAGCGGCGTAAGTCTCTTACACCGTCGTATCTTAGGGTGCATATTTACGCTGGCCGCTAGGTGGCGCTTCGGTAGATTTCCGCATCGAATATGCTAATGAGCTAGATACGCCGATTCACGAACGTACGTGCGCCCGGCGTAGCAAGATACATCGTTTACGTAAGACATACGCCGGCGTAAAGTTACCCTTCATAAAGCAGGGGTAAGTCATGTTAGGTATGGACGTCGGAACAGCGTCGTGTTTTACGTCGTTTGCGTAATTCGTCCGTGAATGGGGCTGGACATAAGCTACGTTCACGTCGACTAGGCATTGAGCGAGCGTAATTTAATTTGAAAATGCGACGTGATACTGAGCATGAGCGCGAATGCGCCGTTCGAAAAAAGTGTAATTTACGTGGGGTCATGATTAGTTTACATAAAACACGCCCCCCTGTTCCTCATTTGATTTAGGCGTGCTTACGCCGGCAAAATTACGCTACGCCGCCGTAACTTTAGACGCAAGTGCTTTGTGAATACAGCACTTGCCTCTCTAAGTTGCGGTGGCGTAGTGTAACTACGATACGCTACGCCCGCCTACATTTACGCCGCTGACTGTGAATTTGGCCCATCGAGAGTCCAAAAAATTATGACCAAAACAAAAACACAAAAAAACCTTGAATGCGCAGAATAACATTTTTCCTTCTTCAGAAGAAATGGTGCCAATAGTATCAACAGTGTCCACCTCACCCAAAGTGATGTCAAGATGTGGGGTTAGCAGACCAGCATCATGACCCCCTTTTTCAGAGCGGTCACTATATGCTCAATAGGTATATACAGGCATAAATGGCATCTATCCATGTATGTCCTAGGACCTCCCATAAGAACCACTCACCGATCGGCCTTATTACATCTCTCAGCAGCATGAATTTAGGCAGAAACAAAGAAACAAACATATTTAACTTAAAAATACACTCACATAAAGGAAAAAACAATGCTCATTAAAAAGAGTCACCAAGCTGGCATATGGTATACAATTCTGGTTCACTTCCAATACGCGATGACGTCAGTCAGTCTACTGAAGCCCCAACTCTGCCCTTGGCTCCATTCATAAAGTTTGCTTTACATCTCAGAGTAGCTCCAGTAACCTCAGTGGACATGTGGTTCCCCACGTCTGTAGTGCGCTGCCTGCGATGTACGTGAATTGCATACACAGGGTGATGCCAGGAGCTTACAAGGTGTGACCATCGAAAAGAAAAACTCAATTGCCATCATTGCAGATGAACAATGAAACCTTCACCCGTTCAGTGTTTGACTTCAAGTGAACCGTAAAGCAGAATCTTGTTCTGACTTTTCACAATGCTTACGGGAACATATGATATAGTAGATGATTCTCAATAACTCTTGTCTCTCTATGTTGACAGTCATTAAAAAGAGACACGCAGTAGATCACTCATTCCGGGTCCAGGAAAAATGTTCCTGCATGTCTGTCAGTGTTATGATTAAAGTGACAATGCAACACTCACTATGGGTGCAGCCATGTTGTATCATCATCTGCTGTGACCAGACTCCCAAAAGGCTACATTCAGTTCTGAGCATTGTGGGGACGTGCGTAAAATTGCACGTCTACCTGCAATGCACAGAAACGCACTGCTCTTTTGCAGACGTGCAGAGGTGTCATTAATTCTGGAACCCTGGAAGAAGTACGTTTTTTACGAAACGGACGTAGGGCGAGCGGCGCGGTGTCGTCACCCAAGAAGCTCCGTTTACATCTGCCCCTTCATAGAGGTAAATGGAGAGTCCGATTGGGTCGGACCAATTGTGTGAAAGGGGCCTAAGGCTACTTTCACACTGATGCGCTGTGGTTTGCAGTGCACCTGTGGCTTTCCTGCGGGTTAGCTGCACTTTGCTGAAAGCACAACAAACCTGCAGGTAATAATAGAAGTCTATGGCTCAGTGCAGGTTACCCTCAGGAGCATTGCACTGCAACTGCGAAACAGTTTGAAAGCAGCTCGGTAACCACTGCAGAAGAGATATGCCCATATATACATTGTTGCCCAGATTCTCAAAGGAGATACGACGGCGTATCTCCAGATACGCCGTCGTATCTCTGAGTCTGAGCGGTCGTATCTATGCGCCTGATTCTTAGAATCAGTTACGCATAGATTTCTATTAGATCCGACCGGCGTAAGTCTCTTACACCGTCGGATCTTAACTGCATATTTACGCTGGCCGCTAGGGGCGTGTACGCTGATTTACGCCTAGAAATATGTAAATCAGCTAGATACGCAAATTCATGAACGTACGCCCGGCCGACGCAGTACAAATACGCCGTTTACGTTAGGCTTTTCCCGGCGTAAAGTTACCCCTGCTATATGAGGCGTACATGCGGCGTACCAATGTCAAGTATGGATGTCGTTCCCGCGTCGAATTTTGAATATTTTACGTCGTTTACGCTGGACGTCATTTACGTTCACGTCGAAACCAATACGTCCTTGAGGCGTACTTTGGAGCAATGCACACTGGGATATTCCACGGATGGCACATGCGCTGTTTGTGAAAAAGTCAATCACGTCGGGTCACAAGTTATTTACATAAAACACGCCCCCCTGTTCCAAATTTGAATTAGGCGGGCTTACGCCGCCGCAAATTATGGAGCAAGTGCTTTGAGAATACAGCACTTGCCCATCTAAGTTGCGGAGGCGTAACGTAAATCGGATACGTTACGCCCGCGCAAAGATACGCCGATCTACGAGAATCTGGCCCTGTGATTTTAGTAATAAACTTACTTTTAACCACTTCATATACCATATACATATGACGTCCGCAGGAAGGATCTCCCATCCTGGGCGGGCGTTATATGATGTCCTGGGCTTCCCAGACTTCTAGGGGGGAGTGCGCAATTACCCATTAACAAAGCAGGGCCGTGTAGGAACTTGACTGACCTGCACAGTCCAACATGCACCCACAATGCACGGGCCGACACTGGTCCAGACCTCAACTCAATAGAACACCTTTGGGATGAATTTGAGCGGAGACTGCGAGCCAGGCCTTCTCGTCCAACGTCAGCGCCTGACCTCACAAATGCGCTTCTGGAAGAATGGTCAAACATTCCCATAGACACACTCCTAAACCTTGTGGACGGCCTTCTCAGAAGAGTTGAAGCTGTTATAGCTGCAAATGGTGGGCCAACTCAATATTGAACCCTACGGACTGCGTGGCAGGCGTCCCAATACTTTTGGTGATATAGTGTATATTAATTACCAGCTCTGCAAAACAAACATGGTTTTGAAAACTATAACATTGTCAGCACGATTTGCTTTAGTTGACCATATAGCGTGTTTATGTAAGGCATGTACAAAGACAATACATCCCCTTTAAGTCACACTGGTATTGGCAGGCTGTGTGTACAGTGTTGGATACAGTTGGGTACACAGCGATATTGTCTCCATGGCCTGTGAATTCCTGCTGAGTAAACGGGTTCTGTGCCAAGGTATGGTGGACTTCCTGAAATGCCCCCACTGACCAAACAATGAAACGCCCAGAATATTTGCTCGAGATCTCCTGTCTGGGTTCAGCGAGCAGAAAATCGAACAATGTCAGTCCAAACAAAAGCCACGCTATGCCTGACCAGCCGAGGGGAGGAATGTGGGATTGGGTGACCGGCTACTGGATACTGGAAGTGTGATACAGATTTGTACCATCCCAAAGAGATACCACGAGAAGCCGAGCGATTGTGGATTTATCGGAGCGTCGTCCTGAATTATTATTAAAAAATAATTTACCGTTTTTTTTCTTTCTGCATCAGGCGTTCACATTTACATGCTGTGTAGAGTTTTATAGCATTCCCATTCTTTATAAAGAAAAGATCAACGGCTCCACGTCATCACAAAAATATTAAAGGGGAGTTCCAGCCTTTTTTTAAGTTTATTAAAAGTCAGCAGCTACAAAAAGTGTAGCTGCTGGCTTTTAATAAACAGACACTTACCTGCTCCACGGCTCCATCGACGCGCCGGCAGGGGCTCCGCTCCTCGCCCCCCCTCATTCCTAGTGTGGGCACCCGGCAGTGACAGCTTTCGGCTTCACGGCCGGGCACCCACTGCGCATGCGCGAGCGGCACTGCGCATGCGCGAGCGGCGCGGCGCCGTCCGATTGGACAGGCACTCGCCTACAGGGAGGGGCTGCAATAAGGCGATTAAGCTAATCGCCTTACCAGCCCCTCGGCGGAAGGAGGAAGTGGGACAGGAAGTCCCCTTCTCCTGAAGCCCCCACTCCCCCCCCCCCAGGCGAGGAGTGGGTTAAGCGGAAGTTCCATTTTTAGGTGGAACTCCGCTTTAACTAGAAACGCCTGTTGCTAGGCAGTCTTCCTAATCTGCCACTTCCTTCTCCACGGAGCTCCTCGTTCTCGTCCTTGCATTGCCTCCTGGGAAATGGGGCGCGCTGTCTTCTGGGACCTGGGCCATTCACAAAACGCCAAGCGACTCGCGTATGCGCAGTAGGAAACGGGCAGTGAAGCCGCAAAGCTCCACTGCCTGTTTTCCTTATTTAGGATGGCGGCGCCAGCACCCGATCCGATGGACGGATCGGCCTCGGGGGGACGACATTGTGGGCTCCCTGGACAGGTAAGTGTCCTTATTAAAAGTCGTGTCCTTATTAAAAGTCAGCAGCTACATTGTTTGCAGCTGGAAACACCGCTTTAAGGGCTCGTTCACACCACGAGGTGGGTCCAAGGGTACCTGCTTTTTTGCGCATTCCCGCACTGCGCATTAAGGGCAGATCGTTTCAATGGGCTGTCCTATAAGCATAAAATACACGAAAAAAAGAGCAGGCATGACTTTTTAAAATCATGCTGCACCAAAGAAAATGAACTATAAGACATTGAACAGCTTTTGTTTTAAATCACCTGGATGGTATATAGCTTATTTAATCGGTTCCCGACCGGCTCATGCACACATACTGCAGCAGAATGGCTCTCCTGGGTGAAATCCCGTACATATACGGCTTTAACCAGGAGAGCCACCAGAGGGTGCGTTAGTGCTGCCGGAGGTACGCGCTGCGTGTGGCCGGCAGGTGCGAATGCTGATGGCCACGCGCGATCGCGTGCACGAGCTCCAGCACTGGAATTTGTGTGCGTAATAACACACAAATCCCTGTGCTGTCAGAGGAGAGGAGATAAAGTAGAAATTATTAAGAGAATATCAATAGATCACCAGCCACCGGATGGACTGAGGGTGTCTATAGTAGCGCAGTGCCACGCCCTAAATATATTGGGACAACAAGTGTTAGGCCCCTTTCACACGGGGCGGATCAGTAATGATCCGCCTCCGTATGCTCTGCTTGCTCAGCGGGGATCGCTCCGTTGATCCCACAGTTGACAGGGCGGTCCCTGCACACTGTGCAGCGACCGCCCTGTCTTTTCTTCGCTCTCCCCTATGGGGGGATCGGATGAACACGGGCCGTATGGCCGTGTTCATCCGATCCGCTCTGCAGACGGAAGAAAAAATAGGGTTTTGTTCCGTCTGCAAAATCGGATCTTTGTGGAGGCGGACGATTACGGGTGTCAGCGGATGTTCACATGCTGACACCCGCAATCTCATTGGGACCAATGTATGTCCCTTTTTCATCCGCAAACGGATGGATGAAAAAGCGGACTCATAGTCCGCACATGTGAAAGGGGCCTTAGGCCTTGTACACACGGTCGTTCCAAACCGATGAGAATGGTCCGACGGACCGTTTTCTTTGGTTCACCGCTGAAGTGGCCTGATGGTCTGATGTGCGTACACACCATCAGTTCAAAATCCGATCGGATCAGAACGCGGCAACGTAAAACACACGACGTGCTGAAAAAAAATGAAGTTCAATGCTTCCAAGCATGCATCGACTTGATTCTGAGCATGCACGGGTTTTGAACCGATGCTTTTCTGTACTAACCATCGGTTTGGACCGATCGGGCAGCGGTCCATCGGTTCGGTATACATATTGGCCTAAACTGATGAAGAAGTTTGTTTTTTAAAAACATTTTTGGGGATATTTATTATAGCAAAAAGTAAAAAAAAATGTCGCTCTTCTTTTGGTTATAGCGCAAAAAATAAAAAACGCAGAGATGATCAAATACCACTAAAAGAAAGCTCTATTTGTGGGGAAAAAAGGACGCACATTTTGTTTGGGTACAGAACTGCGCAATTGTCAGTTAAAGCAACGCAGTGCCAAATTGTAAAAAGTGCTCTGGTCAGGAAGGGGGTAAAATCTTCCGGGACTGAAGTGGTTAAACTGAAAGTTCGATTGGGATTTAGGTGTAGTAAAAGGAGCCATGTATATCTTTCCTTGTGTGCCCCAATAGTGCATCCATACAGCACAAATACAGCCTTTTACCAGGAGTGGTGGCCACTAGGCTGTTCTTGGTGACATCAGAGAAAATAATTTGCAGTATGAGACTTTGCCATAGATGGGCAGATCTACAGACAAAGAAATCTTTGGGTTTGTCAATTTGTAGTGATAAACGATTGATGTCCACTTGTGTTTTATACAGGTGTGAGAAATCGGCAATTCACAGGAGCTGAAGATTCCGCAAGTCAGGATGCCTATACTGAATTTCCTAATCCTCTGCCTCATTCACTTCTTCTTCACGCCGAAACCCAGCGCTTTCGCCAGAAATGTCAATTTCCATAATGTGAGACCGCCTGCAGATCGTAAGTAGCCTTTCTATTGGCTATTGCTAGTTTTTAGTGTGTAGTCTAAGGATAATAACATATATATTTTGGGCCAGATCCACGTAGATCAGCGTAAATTTATGCGGGCGTAGCGTATCGTAGTTACGCTACGCCGCCGCAACTTTGAGAGGCAAGTGCTGTATTCACAAAGCACTTGCGTCTAAATTTACGGCGGCGTATCGTAAATCTGCCAACGTAAGCGCGCCTAAATCAAATGAGGAACAGGGGGGCGTGTTTTATGTAAACTAAGCATGACCCCATGTAAATGACGCTTTTAGCGAACGGCGCATGCTCAGTATCACGTCTTATTTTAAATTAAATTGCGCCTGCTCAATGCCTAGTCGACGTGAACGTAACTTACGTCCAGCCCCATTCACGGACGACTTATGCAAACGACGTAAAACGTGAAAAATTCAACGCTGTTCCGACGTCCATACCTAACATTAGTACGCCTCATCTACGCCTCATAGAGCAGGGGTAACTATACGCCATAAAAAGCCTTACGCAAACGACGTAAAAAATGCGCCGGCCACACGTACGTTTTGAGAATCGGCGTATCTAACTCATTACCATATTCGACGCGTAAATCGACGGAAGCGCCACATAACGGCCAGCGTAAATATGCAACTTAGATACGACGGCGTAAAAAAATTACGCCGGTCGGATCTAAGACAAATCTATGCGTAACTGATTCTAAGAATCAGGCGCATAGATACGACGCCTCAAACTCAGAGTTACGACGGCGTATCTGGAGATACGCCGGCGTAACTCGTACGAGAATCTGGGCCTTTATGGCCAACCAGCTGTTTTTGGCCATTCCAATTAGTTGCTCAGCAACCAGGGCTTTTTTTTCCAGTGGGAATGTGTTGGAACGCAGTTCTGGCACCTCCAGCACTAAGCCCAGGTTCACACTGGGCTGCGGGAGTGAAGCCGGTCCATGCGAGTTCAGCTGATTTTACTCCCGTTGGCAGTCCTGATTTCGGCCGCGATTTTAGAGGCATCCGCACATATGTCAATGAAACTACTTTTTGAAATCTGTGCAACACCGCAGATGCGGCGTCGCACCGATTAGGACGGTGCCATTGCCGGAAATTTGCGGCAAATACCGCCGTTTTGACATGCGATTTGACATGCCAAATCGCATGTCAAAACGCACCAGTGTGAACCAGGGCTAAATGTATGAATTGGCAATGGGTGCTGGGTGTGCTAGAGGTTCTAGCGCTTTGTGTACCGTGGTGTATGACTAATGCCGCGTACACACAGTCGTTTGTTTGTATTAAAAAAAACGTCATTTTTTAGCATGAAAAAAAAACGAAGTTTTTCAAACTTCATTTTAAAAAACGACGTAGCACACACACCATCGTTTTTTCAAAAAGCTCTCCCAAAGCGCGGTTACGTTCAGCACGTACGGCGGCACTCTGTTCTATTCAAACTCGAGTCCTAACTTGCTTCTGAGCATGCGCGGGTTTAAAAACGTCGTTTTAAACGTCGTTTTAGCTACACACGGTCATTTTTTTATGACACAAAAAACGACATTTTGAAAAACGTCGTAAAAAATTGAAGCATGCTCGAATTTTTTTTTGGTCGTTTTTCAGAAGACATAAAACAACGTTTTCCCCACACACGGTGATTTTAAATGACGTTTTTAAAAATATCGTTTTTTTTTCATCCCAAAAAACGACCGTGTGTACGCGGCATAAGAAATGTATGCTTCCATTGGTACAAGTTGGACTAATGTAACTTTGCAATAAAAACCATACCTGGCGTTCAGCTTTAAATAAATAAAAAAATCCAGCAGAGAGAGTGGGGGACCTTCATAAGGGCCACCACTGGTGTGCAGATCTGGAAACTCACCAATAGCGCCCCCAAGGGACATAAATAGAAGTTGTAGTCCTCAAGGGGCAGATCCACATACATACACTGCGCCCGGCGCAGATGTAAGATACGCTACGCCGCTGTAACTTACCTGGCTTTGGTTTGAATCCTCAACGAATTCACGCCGTAAGTTACTGCGGCGTAGTGTATCTCTCGCGGCGGAATTCAAATTGGGCGGGTAGGGGCGTGTTTCATTTAAATGAAGCGCGTCCCCGCGCCGAACGAACAGCGCATGCGCCTTCCGTAAAAACTCCCAGGGTGCATTGCTCCAAATGACGTCGCAAGGACGTCATTGTCCAGCCCCATTCACGGACGACTTACGCAAACGACGTAAAATTTTTAAAATTAGACGCGGGAACGACGGCCATACTTAACATTGAGTACACCACCATATAGCAGCTTTAATTATACGCTGGAAAAAGCCGAACGGAAACGACGTAAAAAAATGCGACGGCCGGTCGGAAAAAGGCGAATTTGCATACTCGACGCGGATTATGATGTGAACGCCGCCCAGCGGACGCCGAAAAATTGCATCTAAGATCCGACGGCGTACGAAGACGTACGCCTGTCGGATCTAACACAGATGCCGTTGTATCTTGTTTTGTGGATACCAAAACAAAGATACGACGCGCAAAATTCGAAATTACGCGGCGTATCAAGAGATACGCCGCGTAATTTCTTTGAGGATCTGCCCCCAAGCGTCTATCAAAAACCCCAAATTCAGTGTTGTATGTCCTTTTAACAATTGATAGTTTTTCTCCTTTTGAGGTTTATTATTTTGATTTATTAATCTACATGTATATTTTTGTTATAGCTTCCCCATTTCCAGACAGTTTCAAGTGTTTTACGTGTGAGAAATCCAGTGACAATTACAACTGCAACAGATGGGCGGAGGACAAGTGGTGCCCACCAAGTGAGTGCCATTTTCACACCTGTGCCTATTGATGTTATTCGTTTTAGAGGGCAATAGATAAAATTTACGAAGATGATATTTCCTCAGAAGACAGAGAGCTGCTATTCGCTTTATTCACAACATCCTCAAGATCTGTTGCTAGGATGAGGTTGGAGAAAGGAAGAGAAATCCTAAATGGACTCTCATGCCGCGTACACACGACCATTTTTCGGGTTCTAAAAAACGACGTTTTTAAGGGTCTAGAAAAAAACGAATCAACCCGATCATTAAAACGGCCTTGCCTACACACGATCGTGAAAAAAAAATGCTCTGGCAAAGCGCGGTGACGTACAACACGTACGACGGTACTATAAAGGGGAAGTTCCATGCGGATGATGCCACCCTTTGGGCTGCTTTAGCTGATTTTGTGTTGGTAAAAGACGATTTGCGCTTTTCTGTCTGTTACAGCGTGATGATTGTGCCATCTCCATTACGAACGGTAGTTTTACCAGAACGAGCGCTCCCATCTCATAACTTGCTTCTGAGCATGCGCGGATTTTTCACGTCGTTAAAACCCACACACGACCATTTTTTACAACCCGAAAAACGACAACGTTAAAAACGTTGTGAAAAAATAGAACATGTTCGAATTTTTTTTGCCCATTTTTTAGAACCCGAAAAATGCTCTGAAGCCCACACACGATCGTTTTTAATGACATAAAAAAAAAACCTCATGTTTTAGAACCCGAAAAACGGTCGTGTGTACGCGGCATTAGACAAGAGATGGCAGAGGGCAGATGGATAATCAACATGTGCAGCATATTGGTTCAGTGGTTAGCACCGCGGCCTTGCATCACTGGGGTCCTCAATTCCTGACCAAGACTTAGATAGTAAGCTCCTTGACCACAGGGACTGATGGAAATAAAAAGTATGTAAAGCTCTGCATAGATTGAAGGCGCTATTAAAATATGTGCAATAAATAAATATACTAGTGCCTGCCAGCCCAATGCTCTTACTTAAAACAGACACAAGTACAAGTAAGTTACGGCGGCGTAGTGTATCTTTGGCGGTGTAAGGGGCGCGGAATTCAAATGGATGTAATGGGGCGTGTTTTATGTAAATACGTTGTGACCCGACGTAAACAACGTTTTTTTTTAACTGCGCATGCGCCGTCCATGGGGGTATCCCAGTCGCATGCTCGAAATTAACCCGGAACAAGCCAATGCTTCCGACGGTGACGTCATTCTACGCAAATCCCTATTCGCGAATGACTTACGCAAACAACGTAAAAATTTCAAATTTCTACGCGGGAAGGACGGCCATACTTAACATTGTAAAAAGGTACTACAGCGCTATTACTAAAACCATATAAAATACTAAAGATAAGCTGCAGACACGTGAGGTGCACAAAACCAAAGTGAATAAATAAGAAAATATTGTGTTGCGCTGATAATCAAGTAAAAAATTGCATACATATATATATATACCATATACATAAATAAGAACCCCCTACACCTCAAATCAGGGAGGTATATGTGCAAAAGATAAACAAAAACCACTCAAAAACTATAATGTGAAAAAATTCAAATAGAACCAGCAAAAATAGTTCATGGAAAAAACACAGTTCAGTACATAGGCTAATAGGAGACAGGTGTGAGATCCACAGTCCTTTGGTGTGCAGCTGTCATTATAGCAAAAAAAATAAATAAAAAAAAAATAAAAAAAAAATAAAACCTTTTCCTTCTGGACTCCCCGATTAACACAGGATATCAGCCGCTCATAAGGAGAAAAGAAAGATATATGGTGCAAATAACGTAATAAAATGGGAAATGAACCCTGCAATACAATGATTGCACTCACGGAACCTCGATGGTAAAAAGGCTCAACTGCAATCAGTCATTGAACGCCGCTCTGTGCTACGATCTCCTCAGAAGGACGGATTCGACCGTCGATCGCGTCACTCAGCTTCTCCCCCACGCGTATCGTCAATAGCCACTTGACTTCATGAATAAGTCAAGTGGCTATTGACGATACGCGTGGGGGAGAAGCTGAGTGACGCGATCGACGGTCGAATCCGTCCTTCTGAGGAGATCGTAGCACTGAGCGGCGTTCAATGACTGATTGCAGTTGAGCCTTTTTACCATCGAGGTTCCGTGAGTGCAATCATTGTATTGCAGGGTTCATTTCCCATTTTATTACGTTATTTGCACCATATATCTTTCTTTTCTCCTTATGAGCGGCTGATATCCTGTGTTAATCGGGGAGTCCAGAATGGGAAAGTTTTTTTTTTTTTTTGCTATAATGACAGCTGCACACCAGAGGACTGTGGATCTCACACCTGTCTCCTATTAGCCTATGTACTGAACTGTGTTTTTTCCATGAACTATTTTTGCTGGTTCTATTTGAATTTTTTCACATTATAGTTTTTAAGTGGTTTTTGTTTATCTTTTGCACATATACCTCCCTGATTTGAGGTGTAGGGGGTTCTTATTTATGTATATGGTATATATATATATATATGTATGCAATTTTTTACTTGATTATCAGCGCAACACAATATTTTCTTATTCATACTTAACATTGAGTACGCCTCATAACAGCAGCTTTAACTATACGCCGGAAAAAGCCGAACGCAAACGACGTAAAAAAATGCGCCGGACGTACGTTCGTGGATCGCCGTAACTAGCTAATTTGCATACTCAACGCGGAATTCGACGGAAACGCCACCTAGCGGCCGCCGAAAAATTGCAGCTTAGATCCGACGGCGTACTAAGACGTACGCCTGTCGGATCTAGCCGAGATGCCGTCGTATCTTGTTTTGAGGATACAAAACAAAGATACGACGCGCAAAATTTGAAATTACGCGGCGTATCAAGAGATACGCCGGCGTAATACTTTTGTGGATCTGCCCCTATGGCTAAAACTAAATTGAAACATGACGTCAAAATGAACACTGCACTACCACATAAGAATATGTAATGCCGCGTACACACGACCGTTTTTCCTGTCATGCAAAAAAAACGTTTTTCTCTACGTGATTTGTCGTGATTACTCTCAAGCCTGCCTTACCTACACACGTTCATGAAAAAAAAACATTCGAGCAAAGCGCGGTGACGTACAACGCGTACGACGGCACTATAATTGGGAAGTTCCATTCGGATGGCGTCACCCTTTGGGCTGCTTTTGCTGAGCCTCGTGTTAGTAAAAGTTGAGAGAGACGATTCGCGCTTTTCAGTCTTCGTGCTTTTCAGTCCGTTTCAGCGTGACGAATGTGCTATCTCCATTACAAACGCTAGTTTTACCAGAAAGAGCGCATACACACAATCGGTTTTTGCGTACACACGATCGGACATTCCGACAACAAAACCGTGGATTTTTTTTTCAACGGATGTTGGCTCAAACTTGTCTTGCATACACACGGTCGCACAAAAATTGTCAGAAATTGCGAACGTCAAGAACGCGGTCATGTACAGCACGTACAATGGCACAATGAAACGCAAGTTCCATACCAATTGCGCCACCCTTTGGGCTTCTTCTGCTAATATAGTGTTAGTAAAAGTTTGGTGACAGACGAATCGCGCTTTTAAGCTTCGTGATTTTCAGTCCGTTACAGCGCGACGAATGTGCTCTCTCCATTACGAACGCTAGTTTTACCAGACCGAGCGATTGCGTCTCGTACTTGATTCAGAGCATGCGTGGAATTTTGTGCGTCGGAATTGTCTACACACACGCTCGGAATTTACAAGAATGGATTTTGTTGTCGGAAAATTTGAGAACCAGCTTTCACATTATTTTTGTTGGAAATTCCGACAGCAAATGTCTGATGGAGCCTAGACACACGGGGGTAGATTCAGATAGATCAGCGGATCTTTAGATCCGCGTAATCTATCTGATTTACGATCCGCCGGCTAGTTCTGTATTCAGAAAGCACTTACCTCAAAACTTGCAGCGGCGTATCGTAAATCCCCCGGCGGAATTCAAATTCCGGGGCTAGGGGGAGTGTAGTATTTAAATCAGGCGCGTCCCCGTCGCTAGGACGTCATTGGTTTCGTCGTGAACGTAAATTACGTCCATCCGTATTCGCGACCGACTTACGCAAACGACGTTAAAATTCAAAACTCGGGAACGACGGCCATACAACATAGGATACGACGCATATAGCAAGGGTAACTATCCGCCGGAAAAAGCCAAACGCAAACGACGTAAAAAAAAAGCGACGGGCGGGCGTTTGTTTCTGAATCGGCGGATATCCTCATTTGCATATTCGTCGCGTATACAAACGGAAGCGCCACCTAGCGGCCAGCGGGAGATTGCAGCCTAAGATCCGACGGTGTAAGTCACTTACACCTGTCGGATCTAAGGGAGATCTATGCGGAACCTGATTCTATGAATCAGCCGCATAGATCCGACCGTCGGATCTCAGAGATACGACGGCGTATCAGGAGATACGCCGTCGTATCTATATCTGAATCTGCCCCACGGTCGGAATTTCCGACAAAAAGCTCCCATCGAACATTTGTTGTCGGAAATTCCGAGCGTGTGTACGCAGCATTAAACTGCAGTTGAATAATCCAAGTTATACTTGGTGGTTGTAAACCCTTACATATGGCCGCTTGGCCTCAGGCGATATACAGAGATAAGTTGTACCTTTTTTATCTGCAGTCATTTCTCCTCTACATTCATTCAAAGTCCAGAATTGACATAGCATTTCTGAACTTCAGAATGCAGGGAGCGGGGATCTTATCTCACGCAAAGCCAGCATAGAGGAAAAAGCTGAGTGTAAACTGAGACCTGAGTGGAGGGAATGGACACCCCCCCCTCTCTACACAATCTGATAGAGAAACATGCACAGCTGAGGCTGTCAATCACCTGCTGTTTGCTGAAGGTGAGGCGACTCCATCTCCCAGGGTTGTCTGGTGTCCGCATAGACTGCCAAAAATTATCCCTGCAGATAGTAGAGAAATGAGAGAGGAAACAGATATCACACTTGTTGCTTTGGTTTGAGCCAAGTACACACTTTAAAAGACAGGCTTTGTTCATTTTTTATTACAGAGGATTACAACCACATTAATGCAATCAATTCTTTGTTTTGTGTTACAGATACACATTACTGTAAAACAGTGCACCACTTCACAAGCCATGGCAAAAGTAAATCAGTCTTCAAGAAATGTGCCAGTCGGGAAGAGTGTCACAATGTGGGGTGTCACCATCATCGGGACTCAGGACATACGGTGAGGATGTAATAAACTGAAGCTTTTGTTATTTTTAGATCCTTTAAATAAAAGAACACATTGGGCCAGATTCTTAGAGGAGATACGACGGCGTATCTCCAGATATGCCGTCGTATCTCTGCGTCCGGCCGGTCGTATCTATGCGCCTGATTCTTAGAATCAGTTACGCATAGGTATCTATTAGATCCGACAGGCGTAAGTCTCTTACACCGTCGGATCGTAACTGCAATTTTACGCTGGCCGCTAGGGGCGTGTACGCTGATTTACGCGCCGAAATATGTAAATCAGCTAGATACGCGAATTCACAAACGTACGCCCGGCCGACGCAGTAAAAGTTACGCCGTTTACGTTAGGCTTTTCCCGGCGTATAGTTACCCCTGCTATATGGTAGCGTAAGTGCGGGGTACCAATGTTAAGTATGGCCGTCGTTCCCGCGTCGAAATTTGAAAAAGTTACGTTGTTTGCGTAAGTCGTCCGTGAATGGGGCTGGACGTCATTTACGTTCACGTCGAAACCAATGACGTCCTTGCGGCGTACTTTGGAGCAATGCACACTGGGAAATTCCACGGACGGCGCATGTGCCGTTCGGGAAAAACGTAATTTACGTGGGGTCACATAACATTTACATAAAACACGCCCCCCAGATCCAAATGGCGGGCTTAAGCCGGACGATTTACCCTACACCGTCGCAACTTACGGAGCAAGTGCTTTGAGAATACAGCACTTGCCTGTCTAAGTTGCGGAGGCGTAACGTAAATCGGATACGTTACGCCCGGGCAAAGTTACGCGGATCTACCTGAATCTGGCCCATTCTATTTAATTTTTGTAGATATGCTTTATGACCAAAAGTAAACCCTCTCGGTAAAACAAAATAAAAAATAGACCCTGCAAGAAAAAGGCATAATGAGCTAGTATGCATAGCATACTAGCTCATTATGTATTTCTTACCTGAGATCAAAGCCCCCGCAGCAGCCCTCGTTCGACTCCTCAGACGCCGCCATCTCTCCCGAAGTGGCTTCCGGGTATCGCGGCTCCGGCGCTATGAATGACCAGAGCCGCAATGACGTCACTCCCGCACATGGCACGCGGGTGGCACTAGCGGCATGATCACCGCTAGAAACGGCACGCTCTATGCGCCTGCGCCCAATGTCTACGGCCGCTAATTCCTTCACCTACAGATAAGTCTTAATCTAGGCTTACCTGGAGGTTAAAGTGGTTGTAATGGGTTTACAATCACTTTAAGGCCTAGATTCACGTACGGCCGTTCTACGTTGCGCGGGCATAGCGTATCGTATTTACGCTACGCCGCCGCAACTTAGAGAGGCAAGTGCTGTATTCACAAAGCACTTGCATCCTAAGTTACAGCGGCGTAGCGTAAATGGGCCAGCGTAAGCGCACCTAATTCAAAGTAGGCTGGTAGGGGGCGTGTTGTATTTAAATGAGGCTTAAACCCATGTAGATGCGCGCATGCTCAGTATCACGTCGTATTTACGCCCGAAGATACGTCGGCTCAATGCCTGTGACGTGAACGTAACTTACGCATAGCCCTATTTGCGTACAACTTACGCAAACTACGTAAAAAGATACGCTTGTTCCGACGTCCATACTTTGCATGGGCTGCGCCACCTAGAGACCAGCTTTATCTTTACGCCAGCGTATGTCTTACGTAAACAGCGTAACTAATTGCGACGGGCGTACGTACGTACGTACGTACGTACGTACGGGCGTACGTACGTACGTACGTACGTACGTACGTACGTACGTACGTACGTACGTACGGACGGACGTTCGTGAATCGGTGTATCTTGCTAATTTACATATTCAACGCGGAAATCAAGGAAGCGCCACCTAGCGGCCAGCGTAATTATTGCAACCCAAGATACGACGGCGTAGGAGAATTACGCCGCTCGTATCTTAGCCAAATCTATGCGTAACTGATTCTATGAATCAGGCGCATAGATACGACGGCGGCCATTCGGACTTACAACGGCGTATCTGGAGATACGCCGTCGTAAGTCTTTGTGAATCTGGGCCTAAGTGTCTTCATTGAAGGGTGCTGCTAATGCAACCTTGTGGCCTGTGTTACGTCAAGGCTCTTTTCTGTTTAATTAAGACTCTGCCCTGTGCATAAAGTCAGGTCTATACATACATGGTTTGGTATAGAGCAGTGGTTCTCAACCTTTTAGTGCCGTGACCCCTTGATAAAATTTTCCAAGTTGTGGGGACCCCTAACAGTAAAATTATTTTCGCAGCGTGGGTTGTACGCAGCCAAGGCAAGACAAGTAATTTGCGCCCCTAACCCACGGAAATTTAGCGCTCCCTGAGTCCCCTCCACTCGTACAGTATTAAAACCTCATATGGCACATTTTAGGACGTACCACTCTTTCTCTTTGTTCTCCTCTGTTTCCCCTTTTATCTCTCACTATCCTCATTTCTTGTCCCCCCCCCCCCATCTCTCTCTAGCCGTCTTTCTTGTTTTTTCTCTTATTTTTTTCTTTCTTTTTCTTTCTTCCTCTCCCTTCCATGTATTCTCTATTTTTATTCCTTCTCTTACTCCTTGGTGGAGGGGAAATGGGATGAGTGGCAATGCTGGGGGGAGTTCAGATCAGCCAACTTAGGTGCTCTTGATCAAGTTCATCTGCTGATCTGAGAACTGTAGTGGGGACTTTTAATGGCAACTATAATCACAGGTAGTGTTACCCAGTGTGTCTCCGACTTTGTGGTGTCTCGTAGCAGTGACACCAATGCTGAAATCAGGAGATAGGGTCTCCTCCAGCCCCTCCCACCTCACAATCCTCACCAGTCAGCGGTTCTCTAGTCTCTGCCCCCCAACCCATGCCGTGAACTGAATGGGCGGCTGCGAAGAGGCTCAGCGGGCGGCCGTGTGCTCCAGGAACAGCCCAGCTGGGTGGCCACCGACTCCAGAGACAGCCCTGCTGAGCAGCCGCAAAAAGGCTGGGATAGTGGTGCGGGCTTCAGGAACAGCCCAGGATTTGGTGACCCCTGGCAAATTATAATTTGACCCCCGAGGGGGTCCCGACCCCCAGGTTGAGAACCACTGGTATAGAGGAACACAGTGCACAGATTCCTGACCTCAAGGCTATTGAAAGCCCTTGAAATACAGATTGGGACCAAGGTCTTCTTGTCCAAAATTAGTACCTGACCTCACAAGTGTTCATTTGGGACCTAATTCCACCAACACACTCTAATTATACACAGGTGTTCCCCCATGCAGGCAGTCCCATTGATGTCAACTGGGACACAGCGGCTGCTCTAACAAGGCCGCTGCTCCCAAAATGGCAGAACAGGGGCCTGTATGTGCAGCCACTGCATCCCAAATTACATCAACGGGACTACTGTATGGGGATCCACGGAACACCTGTGGGTACACACGGACCTCACACAGGATACTCATTGATAGGCCTTGTGCTCAAATATTGCTTGTTAGATATTTTAAGTGTGTGCGTTAACAATGTACCGGTAAGTCCAAGAGTTATAAAAACACTCTTGTACAGTGATGTTACAAAAAATGTAAAGAAAAACTAAGTAAAAAAATGATTGCAGTTTGTAAAATGTTGATACTGTGTGCTGCTAAGGCACTAGGCAATTTTTCACCTATTTCTGAAGGTTAGAGAAGGAAAGAAACAATGCGATGTCCTTGGGCACCTTCCAACTGCATCGGACATACCTGGCTGATTATTAAGGGCAAGGTCTATTAAGCAAATGGAATTTTCCCAGATGCTTACCATTGTTACCAGGAATAATGCTGGAGGTGTCAGCCCAGAACATAGACATGCATGGTTGTGCGGAGTCAACAGAGCTTCAACTCTTCTGGAAGGCTGTCCACAAGGTTTAGGAGTGTGTCTATAGGTAAACCATACTGCTGATGCGGCCCCCGATGAATTTGAGTTTGACCATTCTTCCAGAAGTGCATTTGTGAGGCCAGGTGCTGAAATTGGACGAGAAGGCCTGGCTCACAGTCTCCACTCTAATTTGTCCCAAACGTGTTCTATCGAGTTGAGGTCTGTACCAGTGTTGGCCTGTGCATTGTGGGTGCACGGGAGCCACCCCCCCTAACACCACCGCCGCCCTCCCTATCCATGTGCCCTGTCCCTTTTAGGACCCGGGGCACATGAATGCCTATGGCGGGGGAGTGTTTTTTTTGAAGCACCTGATTAGAGCCAGAAGCTCTAATAGGCTTCAAAGTAGGGCGGGCTTAGGGCACAGAGAGTGCGCCTCGATCCCACCCAATTGTGTGACCATAGCGAATTTATTTTCGCTATTTTCACACTGCAGTTACTCCCCGCCAATCAGGAGGCTGGTCAGTGGGACCTGTTTCCTGATTGACCAAAGCACCAGGCGATCCTGTTGGATGCCTAGCACTGTAAAAGAGGAGACATGCTGGAGCTGGACCCACTGCTGCCCGGAGGACACAAGAGGAAAGGAGGACACAGCAGGAGAGGAGTAGAGGATACAGCCCACAACAAAATAAGCGCCGGACCTCCCGGGAGGGGGGGGGGGCGGGGTTTCTGGCTGACAGTGCAGCGAGCCCTGCGGCTGTCCTGGTGCCAGGGGGTGAGGTGCATCATTGCCATGCCGCTAGGAGGGAGCGTGGTAGTGCTGGTCGTTTGCTGCCTTCCCAGAAGAAAAGCCCACCAGCCGCCACTGATCCGTACTCTCTGCAGGCCAGTC
The DNA here is from genome assembly GCF_905171775.1 of Rana temporaria. Taxonomy (NCBI): domain Eukaryota; kingdom Metazoa; phylum Chordata; class Amphibia; order Anura; family Ranidae; genus Rana; species Rana temporaria. Next base: position 189,365,883 of record NC_053494.1, on the reverse strand, counting down.
AAGTTCTTCCACCCCAAACAAAATCCATAAAGACATGGATGAGCGAGTTTGGGGTGGAGGAACTTGACTGACCTGCACAGTCCAACATCAGTGCCTGACTTCACAAATGTGCTTCTGGAAGAATGGTCAAACATTCCCATAGACACACTCCTAAACCTTGTGCACGGCCTCCACAGAAGAGTTGAAGCTGTTATAGCTGCAAAGGGTGGGCCAAGTCGAAATTGAACCCTACGGACTAAGACTGGGATGCCATTAAAGTTCATGGGGCAGATCCACAAAAGTATTACGCCGGCGTATCTCTTGATACGCCGCGTAATTTCAAATTTTGCGCGTCGTATCTTTGTTTTGTATTTTCAAAACAAGATACGACGGCATCTCGGCTGGATCCAACAGGTGTACGTCTTAGTACGCCGTCGGATCTAAGCTGCAATTCTTCGGTGGCCGCTAGGTGGCGTTTCTGTAGAATTCCGCGTCGAGTATGCAAATTAGCTAGTTACGGCCATCCACGAACGTACGTCCGGCCAGCGCATTTTTTTTACGTCGTTTGCGTTTGGCTTTTTCCGGCGTATAGTGAAAGCTACTGTTATGAGGCGTACTCAAAGTATGGCCGTCCTTCCCACGTAGAAATTTGAAATTTTTACGTCGTTTGCGAATAGGGATTTGCGTAGAATGACGTCACCGTCGGAAACATTGGCTTGTTCCGGGTTAATTTCGAGCATGCGCACTGGGATACCCCCACGGACGTGCGAATGCGCAGTTAAAAAAAAAACGTTGTTTGCGTCAAATCACGACGTATTTACATAAAACACGCCCCCATCACAGAGATTTGAATTCCGCGCCATTACGTCGCCAAAGATACACTACGCTGCCGTAACTTACGGCGCGGATTCTTTGTGGATTAAAAAATAAAAGTAAGTTACGGCGGCGTAGTGTATCTTAGAATCTGCCCCCATGTGCGTGTAAAGGCAGGCGTCCCAATACTTTTGACAATAAAGTGTAAATATCTACCTAAAAAAACGTAACTGTTTTGATTTTACTAGCATCTCTATAATCTAATCTAAATCTAATGTCTTTTTTTCTGTTTGTAGGAATGCACAGCCTGTTGTGAAGGTATGATCTGTAATGTGGATGTTCCAACAAACCATACAAACGCCATCTTCAATGCCCTACACTCACATCGGAAATCAGATGCCCACAGGGTCACAGCACTCATACCTACATTGCTATTATTCATGTGGGTCCTCCTCTTCCTTTAGCACCGTGTTTATTGATGTAACGTGACTTTTATTTATCATCATTGGGAGTTCTTCTACAGACATTTCTGGAATCTCAAAGGAACGTTCTGTTGTAACTTATTGAAAGAACAGTAAAGGACTTTGCTTGCTGGCAGAAATATGTTGAAAACTTTTATAGACAACAGAGTACTGGAAATATGTGAGCTCTTAGCGGTCTTTCCTTATAGTATAATTGGATGTCAATGATTTCCATGCTGTATGGGAACGTATTGGATGTGTAACGCCTGGTGTTTTAAACCAGGGATAAAGACAATCAACCGTACTACTCATCTACGAGAAGAGGACAATTTGTTCTTTGCCATATTTGGGCAGTAGTGGGTGACTCCGCAGCTAGGAAAAAAGCTGTGATAGTTTTACATACTATTCTTCTATTGTAGGGGTGTCAAACTCAAATTCATCGGGGGCCGCATCAGCAGTGTGGTTTCCCTCAAAGGGCCGGTTGTATCTGTAGGACTATGTATCTACTCTTTATTATCATTGTGCTACGTACAGAGTGGAGGGGTCAGGATTACGCTACGTACAGAGTGGAGGGGTCAGGATTGCGCTACGTACAGAGTGGAGGGGTCAGGATTGCGCTACGTACAGAGTGGAGGGGTCAGGGTTGCGCTACGTACAGATTGGAGGGGTCAGGATTGCGCTACGTACAGAGTGGAGGGGTCAGGATTGCGCTACGTACAGAGTGGAGGGGTCAGGATTGCGCTACGTACAGAGTGGAGGGGTCAGGATTGCGCTACATACAGAGTGGAGGGGTCAGGATTGCGCTACGTACAGAGTGGAGGGGTCAGGATTGCGCTACATACAGAGTTGAGGGGTCAGGATTGTGCTACGTACAGAGTGGAGGGGTCAGGATTGCGCTACATACAGAGTGGAGGGGTCAGGATTGCGCTACGTACAGAGTGGAGGGGTCAGGATTGCGCTATGTACAGAGTGGAGGGGTCAGGATTGCGCTACATACAGAGTTAAGGGGTCAGGATTGCGCTACATACAGAGTGGAGGGGTCAGGATTGCGCTACGTACAGAGTGGAGGGGTCAGGATTGCGCTACGTACAGAGTGGAGGGGGTCAGGATTGCGCTACATACAGAGTTGAGGGGTCAGGATTGCGCTACATACAGAGTGGAGGGGTCAGGATTGCGCTACGTACAGAGTGGAGGGGTCAGGAGTGTACTATGCAGTGTGCAACATCTCATTTCCACCCCTTCTCCTGGGTTCTGACCTGGGTTCACGCTCCTCCCATCCTCCCACCTCTGCACACATCTGCCTCCACAGCGCCCCCCCAAGTTTCCTCACATCTGTACTCTCTCTCACCTTCCTACCTGGAGCTGTCAGAAATCTCTGCCACTATGCTGGGCTGACCGCGCATGCGCTCAGCCCGCAAAGAAAAACAGCATCGCTGGAGGGACTCAGGAGGCGAGAGAGCGGAGGCAGTGGGGGCAAGCAGAGACAGAGTGGCAGCGGAGGCGAAGCTCAGGCAGGGGTGGAGACAGAGCGGATGCGGGGTTGGAGGCAGAAACAGAGCGGAGAGGGAGATTTTTACTCTTGTTCTCATGAGTATGTGCTAATACAAAGCCGCGCCGCTCGTGGGACTGAGGAGGAGGATGTTTTCCCTTGTTGCCTGGGATACCTGGCAGAGAAAAACGAATCGGTGAGAAAAAGAGGTAGCGGACGGAGGACCACATGATAAGGCCTGATGGGCCAGATTCGCCCCGCGGGCCTTGTGTTTGCCACCTGTGTTCTATTGGCTTATAAACTGATCTCTCTTTATCTAGGAATTCTAGGACTCTTATGTACAACCTTCTACAAGGGACTCGGTCTTAAATGTACTAAAAAAACAAAAAGGTACAATTTGTACCCAAGAACCAAGTTTAATATGCTTTATGGTCAGTAATATACAAAATGAAAAGCTTTCCAGGAAAATCTACATTCCCTGTGCGAAAGAGCCACTTGGGTCATCACTTCCTTGGTGCAAACAGCAGTCCTTGGCGATTTTCGGTCAGAGGGAGCGCTATTAAATATTCATGCTGCAATACCCTATTTCAGCAGAAGGTGGCACTACAGATAAAATGTCTTGTGAAAGCTTCTGGTCTACATATAACTGAGAACGGCTGGGAGGGGGAATCATTTGGGATATGACCTAAAGGGGCCAGAAAGGGTGAATCCCCCCCCCCCCCAACAGGGACACAGACAGCAATAAAAACTTGACACTCTCAACGTTGTATTATATGTGTAAATTTTATTTGTGCAAAAATTATTTTAGACATTTTGTGTTTTTTAATATTCAAGAAGAAAACAAGTTTAAATTTGTACATGGTGACATTTATGCCTTAATAGTGTTTTTGTAAACTATTTTGTCTATTTTTTTTTACATTTTGTACACTATTTATAATAAAACATTTAAACATTATAAAGCTGCTTAGCATGTTGTGTGACATTAAGACGTACATGAAGCAAATGTGTCAGTTGTTACAAACTGGCTTCACACCTATGCATTGCGTAATCCATGGTAAACTGCATGTTTTCCTGCGCATTACTGTAACACGTGTTTACGCCTAGCACTTTACAGTGCCTTGAAAAAGTATTCACACCCCTTGAAAAGTTCCACATTTTGCCATGTTACAACCAAAAACGTAAATGTATTTTATTGGGATTTTATGTGATAGACTAACACAAAGTGGCACATAATTGTGAAGTGGAAGGAAAATGATAAATGGTTCTCAAATTCTTTATACAAATAAATATGTAAAAAGTGTGGGGTAAATTTGTATTCAGCCCCCCTGAGTCAATACTTTGTAGAATCACCTTTCACTGCAATTACAGCTGCAAGTCTTTTTGGGGATGTCTCTACCAGCTTTGTACATCTAGAGAGGGACATTTTTGCCCTTTCTACTTTGCAAAATAGCCCAAGCTCTGTCAGATTGGATGGAGAGTGTGAACAGCAATTTTCAAGCCTTGCCACAGATTCTCAATTGGATTTAGGTCTGGACTTTGACTGGGCCATTCTAACACACAAATATGCTTTGATCTAAACCATTCCATTGTAGCTCTGGCTGTATGTTTAGGGTCATTGTCCTGCTGGAAGGTGAACCTCCACCCAAGTCTTTTGCAGACTCTTAACAGGTTTTCTTCTAAGATTGGCCTGTATTTGGCTCCATCCATCTTCCCATCAACTCTGACCAGCTTCCCTGTCCCTGCTGAAGAAAAGCATCCCCACCACATGATGCTGACACCACCATGTTTCATGATGGGGATGGTTCAGGGTGATGTGCCGTATTAGTTTCCCACCGCACATGCCTATGTGGATTATTTGTGTGTTAGAATGGTCCAGTAAAAGTCCAGACCCAAATCCAATTGAGAATTTATTTTTGGTCTCATCTGGTCAGAGAACCTTCTTCCACATGTTTGTTGTGTCCCCCACATGGCTTCTTGCAAACTGAAAACAGGACTTCTTGGGAGAGATTCACAGACAGCGGTGTATGTTTGAGCGGGTGTAGCGCATCTCATATGCGCTACGCCGACGTAACATAGAGAGGCAAGACCAGTATTCACAAAGCACTTGCTCCCTAAGTTACGGCGGCGTAGCGTAAATGGGCCGGAGTAAGCCCGCCTAATTCAAATTTGGAAGGTAGTTGGCGTGTTGTATTAAAATTAACCGTGACCCCATGTAAATGAATGGCCGAACGAACGGCGCATGCACGCGCATGCGCAGAATCAAGTCGCGTATACTCCCTAAGATACGACGGCTCAATGCGTACGACGTGAACGTAATGATGTATAAACATTTTATCTACCTCTAAATCATAGTATTTGTTACTTTAAACAGTATAAAGGAAAAGAAGTGGCACTTGTGGGGTTTACCCAACCATTTGTTGTGTATTAATATTTATTGGTTTGCCTAATCGGTGGTGTTGCAGAAGTGTGTCCTATCTTAAAAGCTTGGCGTAAAAAAGTGTCCCTCTATCTCATTTTAAAGAGTTGGCTGGGATGCAACGTTGTGCTGGCCCAATGCATCTGATTTGAATCAGTTTCCACGTTACACAAGTAAACAGACATTTATGCAGATTTCCTGTAGTTAATTTAACATATGTACAGGTTTATACAGTGATGAGTCTGGGGTGGGAGAGGGTGAAGGTAACGTTGGGTAGTTTCACAGACACTTTTATGAAACAATAAGCTAAGGCCTAAATTCAGAACAGTCGCCTAAAGCTGAACATGTTGGATCCTGTAGTTTTCCCTTTCTTTCAATTTACCCAAGAAGAATCACCTAGGTAAAGCCAAATAAACACATGTAAAATTACAATTTCTTATTGTATGTCACCAGAGGGCATCTCACACAGTCCTTTATTACTTCTAGTATCTGCTATGTACAAGAATTTCTACTATGAAGCTTTAGAAAATTGAGCAGCATATATCAAACTCACCAATACACATAATGAGGTCTACAGTGTGCCCTGTCCTATTTTATATATATATAATATTAAAAGAAATCCAGCATAATGTTCCTGCCACACATATAGGTTTAATCCAAGTATCCTACTGCAAAGACGCACTTTGATTCCCCCCCAATATCTATCTCCAAGGACCCACTTTGGTCTTACCCCATTATCCATTGCCAAAGACACACCACACATCGGTCTCACCACAGTATCATGCTCCAAGGACGAACTTTGGTCTCACCCCAGTATCTAGCTAGCTTCAAGGATACATGTCTCATTCGAGTAACCAGCTCCAAGGACCCAATTTGGTCTTACCCCATTATCTATTGCCGAAGACACACCACACATAGGTCTCACCACAGTATCATGCTCCAAGGACGAACTTTGGTCTCACCCCAGTATCTAGCTTCAAGGATACACGTCTCATTCGAGTAACCAGCTCCAAGGGCCCACTTTGGTCTTACCCCATTATCCATTGCCGAAGACAAACCACACATCGGTCTCACCACAGTATCACGCTCCAAGGATGAAGTTTGGTCTCACCCCAGTATCCAGCTTCAAAGACACACGTCTCATTAGAGTAACCAGCTCCAAGGACACACTTTGGTATCATGCCAGTTTCCAGCTCCAAGGACACACTTTGGTGTCACCCCATGTCCAGCTCCAGGGACACACTTGGGTCTCACCCCAGTATCCAGCTTCAACAATACACATAGGTCTCACCTTGAGTATCCATCTTCAAGGACACACTTTGCTATAACCCCTCTGACACACTTTGGTCTCACCTGAGTATCCATCTCCAAGGACACACTTTAGTCACACTCGATTAACCTGCTCCAAGGACACACTTTGCTCTAACCCCAGTTTCCAACATCAAGGACACAGTTTGGTCTCACTCAAGTATCCATCTTCAAGGACACACTTTGCTTTCACCTCAGTATCCAGCTCCAAGGACATACATAGGTCTGACCCCAATATTCAGCTGCAATGATACACTTTTTTCTCGCCCCAGTTTCCAGCTCCAAGGACAAACTTTGGTCTTACCCCAGTATCTAACTGAAAGGACACGCTTAAGTCTCATTTGAGTATCAAGCTCCAAGGACACACTTTGGTCTCACACGAGTATCCGTCTCCAAGGACACACTTTGGTCTCACATGAGTATCCAGCTCCAAGGACATACTTTAGTCTCACCCCAGTATCCAGCTCCAACGATACACATAGGTCTTACTTAAGTGTCCATCTTCAAGGACACACTTTGCTTTCACCCCAGTATCCAGCTCCAAGGACATACATAGGTCTGACCCCAATATTCAGCTGCAATGACACACTTTTTTCTCGCCCCAGTTTCCAGCTCCAAGGACAAACTTTGGTCTTACCCCAGTATCCAACTGAAAGGACATGCTTAAGTCTCATTTGAGTATCAAGCTCCAAGGACACACTTTAGTCTCACGCCAGTATCCAACATCAAGGACACACATTTGTTGAACCTTAGTATCCAGCTCCAAGATCACACATAGGTCTCACTCAACTATCCAGCTCCAAGGACACACTTTGAAAAGGGAAAAGGCGAGCACCACTGAATCGGCTAAAAATGCATGTAGCTTTATTAAATACGTGTACAAAATAGCCAAGAAGCCCCAACGCATTTTAGCCATTAGTCTTTAATTATAGCTCCAAATACACACTTTGGTCTCACTCGAGTATCCAGCTACAAGAGACGCACATTGGTCTCTACCAGTATCCACCTCCAAAGACACACTTTGCGCTCACTCCAGTATCTAACTTCAGGTACACCCATTGGTCTCACCCCAGTATCCAGCTCCAAGGACACACATAGGTCTCACCCCAGTATCCAACTCCAAGGACACACATAGTTCTCACCCCAGTATCCAGCTGCTAGCACACACTTTGCTCATTCCCTATTAACATATTAACTATAGAATGCACAGCTATCGGTAAGCTCTGCAGTCAAACACAAAAAGCACCATTTTCAGTATCTATATGATATCACAAGTGAGATCTGCACCCAGAACACGCAGCTCAATTTCCAGTATCTATGTCACTAAAGAGATCTGCACCCCAGCAAATACAGCTCACTTCTCAGTATCCATGTCACGTGCAAGCTCTGCACCCCAGTACACACAAGTCATTTTACATTATCCATATCACCAGTGAGACTTGCACCCCAGCACAGAAGACGTATGAACCAGTATTCACGATACCCATGAGATCTGCACCCAGTACACACAGTATTCATGTTACCACTGAGATTTGCACCCCAGCACAACAGATGACTTTCCTGTTTACATGTCACCCCAGTCCAAACAGATCACCCCCCAATATCCATCTGTGAAATCTGCACCCAGTACACACAGCTTACCTCCCAGTATTTATGTCACCTGAAAGATCTTCACCCCAGTTTGGACAGCTCACTTTCCAGTATCCATGTCATCTGTGAAATCTGCACCTCAGTACACATAGAAAATTAACATAAAATAGTAAGACTAATGTGGAGTAGATTTTTTTGGCACAAGAACAGGTCTAAGGAAGTTGAAAGGAGCTATTTAAACTATTTAAGTGGTGATCCGCCTGGGGAAGAAAAAAGTCAGCAGCTACAAATACTGTATGACTTTTAATATATTGGCACTTACCTGTCCAGGGAGCCCACGACGTCGGCACCCCAGACAATTTTCAGATCGGCTGTTGGGTGCTGCCGCTGTCATTCGTCTTAAGAGAAGCCGGCAGTAAAACCATTCGCTTCCCGGCTGTGCATGCGCAAAGCGTGCTGCACATTGTAACTGGCCTGGTGTTTCATCAGATTAGGCGACCCGTCAGAATTGGCGTTCCGTCGCTGCCATCTTGCTACACTCCTCCACGGTAATGATACACCGGGAAGGGGGCAAATGGACATCTTGTTACACCCACCTGAGTTTTGCATTTCACCGTTATTTTTAACAGGAAACTGAGCTTATATGGTGAAGTATAGAATTTGGAAATCCTTCGTACTGTTTACATGTTGAATTTTAAAAGCAGTGGTGTTCTGTCACATTAGCAAACCTGTGAAATCAGCAGGTTTGCCACTGCTTTTAAAATTCAACTTTGAAACAGTCCGATGGATTTCCAAATCCTGTACTTCACTATATATGCTCCGTTTCCTGTTAAAATAACGACGAAATGCAAGACTCCGGTTGGTGTAACAAGATGTCCGCTTGCCCCCTTCCCGGTGTATCATTACGGGATGTAGAAAGATGGCGGCGACTGAACGTCACCAATTCTGACGGGTCGTCTAATCTCACGGAACATCGGCGGTGGAGGAAGGAGGAGGGGGGCCGAACTTCCAATGGGACGGCACCGTGGTGCTGTCTCCCAGTAGTGGGGAAGGGGATCTGTCAGGGAGCAGATAAGTGAAAGTTCTACTTTTGGGTGGAACTCCGCTTTAAAGTACATTGGGCCAGATTCACGTAGGTGAGCGGCGGCGTAACGTATTGTAGATACGTTACACCGCCGCAAGTTTTCATCGCAAGTGCCTAATTCACAGAGCACTTGCGATGAAAACTACGCCGGCGGCCTCCGGCGCAAGGCGGGCCAATTCAAATGGGCGTGTGCCATTTAAATTAGGCGTGCTCCCGCGCCGGACCTACTGCGCAATTCCCGTTGTGCTTTGCGCGCCGTGACGTAATTTTTTCGAACGGCGGCGCGCGTAGCGTAATTCCGTATTCCCGGACCGCTTACGCAAACGACGTTCATTTTTAAATTTCGACGCGGGAACGACGGCCATACTTTAGACAGCAATACGTTTGCTGACTAAAGTTAGGGCACCAAAGAAGACGACTAAAATTGCGACGGGAAACTAGACTACCGACGACGTAGCGAACGCGAAAATCCGTCGTGGATCGCCGTAACTCCTAATTTGCATACCCGACGCTGGTTTACGATGCGAAATCCCCCCAGCGGCGGGCCGCGGTAATGCATCCTAAGATCCGACAGTGTAAAACAATTACACCTGTCGGATCTTAGGGATATCTATGCGTAACTGATTCTATGAATCAGTCGCATAGATACTCTGAGAGATACGACGGCGTATCTCCTTTGTGAATCTGGCCCAGAGTACCCTTATTGTACACCTTTATTTCACTGTCCCTGCTGACTTCAATGCAATGAAAAATCCAACATTGCTTATCGTCTTTTCAATATTTGCTATAGAAATAATCCATCATTTATTTGTGCCTACTGAGCTTCATCTAATGGTCTTGGTTGCCTTGACACTGGGTGGTGGAAGTCCAGTTTACAGGCCCCACACAGTTACTTGGATAACACCTATGAAGATACATGAGGGTAAGGATTAGGATAAGTACACACGCAGTGTATATCACCTCGCAGAATCTACAGATAACCCAACCAGTGAAAATCACATGGTCAGATATGACATTTGTGAACAAATACTGCCGGGCAGGATCCAACGTGTGGGACTTTTGTTTTCCTCACAATCTCTTGGCGCTCCGTGTGTTTACTGAGCCAGGAATGCTGGGATATGTGTCCTGACATCTCCCTCTGCTCCCTTCCCACAATGTATGGAGTTTGTCTCACACACCGCCACTTCCCCAGCACAATACTGTCTGACATTTTGTTTTGGTTGGGTCTGAATTTGGGAGATGGTTCTGAGGGCCAGACAATGCTGTCACAGACGGAAAGTATTTTCGTCATAATGGTGTTTAGTATCGTGAAATGACCCAAGGATCATTAATAACAGCTAATCTACACATTATTTGTCCTTGTCAAAATGGGACTCATTTATCAGTGTCTGCAATAAAAACTGGCAGTGTTACTGGCGAAGACCAACCCATAATTACATATGTTTATAAAAATGACAGAGGGGAACTAAGGGGGTAATCTTCAGGATGCACAGATTTTTGTTTTTCAGACACATTGATAAATTGCCATTGAGTTCAGCCTGCATCACTGTATGAAAACACAACCATTCTCGGTGTCTTCTATCAACTTAACCATTTCAGTCCCGGAGGATTTGGCTGCCCAATGACCGGGCCATTTTTTGTGATTCGACATTGCGTCATTTTAACTGACAATTGCGCTGTCGTACGATGTTGCACCCAAACAAAATTTACTTTCTCCCCCCCACCCAAAACAAAAAAATATAAATTTTTCTCAGTTTAGCCCGAATTGTATTCTTCTACATATTATTGGTAAAAAATATTGCAATAAGCTTATATTTATTGGTATGCACAAAAGTTATAGGGCCAGATTCACAAAAGAGATACGACGTCGTAACTATGCGCCTGATTCATAGAATCAGGTTACGCATAGTTCTCACAAAGATCCGACAGGGGTAATTGACTTACACCGTCGGATCTTAGGCTGCAATTCTAGGCCGGCCGCTAGGTGGCGATTCCATTGCGGTTGGCGTAGAATATGCAAATGACTAGTTACGCCGATTCACGAACGTACGCTTTGCCCGTCGCTCTAAATTTACGTTGTTTCCGTCGAGATACGTGGAGTAAAACTTAGGCTACCCTCTAGGTGGTCTAGCCAATGTTAAGTATGGCCGTCGTTCCCGCGTCGAAATTTGAAATTTCACGTCGTTTGCGTAAGTCGTCCGTGAATGGCGCTGGACGCCATTTACGTTAACGTCGAAACCAATGACGTCCTTGCGACGTCATTTAGCTCAATGCACGTGTGGTAATTTTAGGGACGGAGCATGCGCAGTACGTTCGGCGCGGGAATGCGCCTTATTTAAATGGTGCCCGCCCTATTTGAATTAGACGGGCTTGCGCCGGGCGGATTTACGCTACGCCGCCGCAAGTTTACAGGCAAGTGCTTTGTGAATCAAGCACTTACGCTGTAAACTTGAGGCGGTGTAACGTAAATGGGATACGTTACGTCGCCGCAGCGTAGCCCGATTCTATGTGAATCTGGCCCATAACGTCTACAAAATAGGGGATAGTTTTATGGCATTTTAATTAATAATTTTTTTTAGTAATGGCGGCGATTTTCTAATTTTATCGTGACTGTAACATAATGGCGGACACATCGGATACTTTTGACACTATTTTGGGACCATTGTCATTTATACAGCGATCAGTGCTATAAAAATGCACTGTTTACTGTGTAAATGACACTGGCAGGAAAGGGGTTAACCACTAAATGGTGAGGAAGGGGTTAAGTGTGTCCTAGGGAGTGGTTCTAACTGTGGGGGGCTGGGCTACGAGTGACACGACAGTGATCACTGCTCCCGATCACAAGGAGTACTAGATCAGTGTCCTGACACTACGCAGAACAGGGAAATGCCTTTTTTACATAGGCATCTCCCCGTTCTGCCTCTCCGTGAGACAAGCCTGATAGGCGTCCAATCACAGCGCCTGTTGTTTCAGCCAATCAGGTGACAGGTAACAGACCTGAGCACCTGATTGGCGGAGAGGCGGTTCAGTTTTAGGAAAGCGAATATTAATTTGCTTTTATAACACAGCTGGGTGAATTGCGAGCTGTTTACCTTTCTTGACGCCTATTAGAGCACCCCCTGCCGCTGTAATTTAGGCGTCCGAAAAGGGGCCGTGCACCGGAATAGGGTGTGTCAGCAGAAGTCATGGATAGATTCATGCAATGCATGAACCTATCCATTGGTCATAGAGGGGGTGGCAGGAGAGAGGGGGCGTCGCCTGTGTGCCCCTTTGGACGCACCGCCACTGGTCAGTGGGCAAAATGCTCCCCACATTGATGTTCATTGGGAAGAATATCCCACCCCATAGATAGCTATAAAGATCATTGGTATCAATGGGAACTTTATTGAGAGGCAGAAATTGCTCAAGGAACCCCAAGAAAACTCTAGGGGAACCCTGTTTGAGAAACCCAGGCATAGGTGTGCACAGCCTATAGCATTAGGGTGTGCACCCCAAAGCTCAAACACACTTTCCCATCGAAGAATATGGCTAGGACTCAGGACTTGGAACAGGGACCTCCCCCAAAGGTCAAAGGTCAGAAGGCGGGTTCCCAGAGGTCAAAGGTCACACAGTGTGGCTGACCCACCCCCAACAAAGTGTACCGCCTACCCCAACTAAGTCGGGGAATGAACAAGTCGGAGAATGGACAAGTCGGGAATGAACAAGTCGGGGAAAGGGAAGGGGTCAGTAAATTACATATTTACCGGCCCTTTCCCCCATTCATCCTAAAACATCCCACAGCATCAGCCGCAGGGAGACGAGGAAAGCCAGAAGCGGTGCGGCGGGAAGGGGGGGAGCTAGAGCAGCAGGGGGAATCTATGCTGCACAGGGTGATTAGGGTGTGCCTGGGCACACCTGTCACACCCTGTGCGCGCGCCTATGAACCCAGGGTTAGAGTAAATAGCTTTTCATATTGAATACTTATTGATGGATATTAAGTTCTATCCTTAGGTTCATTTTTGTACCGTTATGGCAGAGTTCTCTGTATATAGTGGACATTTGTGTCTCTCCGCGCCCAAAGGTCCCCTCTCTACACAATCGTGACCGACCAACCAACTATGGTTGAGCCAGTTGTCCACCAACTTACTATGCCTAGGACCTGTCCTCCTTTCCCTTCCACCTCAACCCTCCAAGGCCATCCCCAAGCTCTTATCTTGAGATTCCCACCATCAATAATGTAGTGATAGATTGCCAAGGCATAGGCAAAGCCTTATGCCGCGTACACACGATCATTTTTCGTCATGAAAAAAAAACTTTGTTTTACAGCATGTCCAAAAAACGTTGTTTTTCCAACTTCATCATTAAAAATGACGTTGCCAACACACCAACGTTTTTAAAAAATAATGAAAAAAGCGCCGTGACGTACAACACGTACGACGGCACTCTAAAGGGGAAGTTATATTCGCCTTTGGGCTGCTTTAGCCAATTCCGTGTTAGTAAAAGACGATTCGCGCTTTTCTGTCTGTTACAGCGTGATGAATGTGCTTACTCCATTATGAACGGTAGTTTTACCTGAACGAGCGCTCCCGTCTCATAACTTGCTTCTGAGCATGCGCGGGTTTAAAACGTAGTTTTAGCCCACACACGATAATTTTTTTACAAACCCGAAAAACTAAATTTTTTAAAACGACGTTAAAAAATGCAGCATGTTCGAATTTGTTTTTGGTCATTTTTCAGAAGCCACAAAACGATGTGAAGCCCACATACCATAATTTTAAATGACGTCTTTAAAAACGTCGTTTTTTTTCATGCCGAAAAATGATCGTGTGTACGCGGCATTTACAGCAATAAAAAGAGACTTATCACATTCTTAAGCCTCATACACACGACCGAGGAACTCGACGGGCGAAACACATAGGGGCAGATCCACAAAGCGAGTCTACTGATACGCCGGCGTGCTTTCAAATTTCCCGCGTCGTATCTTTGTTTTGAATCCTCAAAACAAGATACGACGGCATCTGGGTTAGATCCGACAGGCGTACGTCTTCATACGCCTTCGGATCTAAGATGCAATTCTTCGGCGTCCGCTGGGTGGCGTTCCCCTCGTTTTCCGCGTCAAGTATGCAAATTAGCTATTTCCGACGATCCACGAACGTACGAGCGGCCGTCGCATTCTTTTACGTCGTCTCTAGTTGGCTTTTTTCGGCGTATAGTTACAGCTGCTGTTTGGTGGCGTACTTAATGTTAAGTATGCCCGTCGTTCCCGCGTATAATTTAAAAAAAAAATTCCGTTTGCGTAAGTCGTCCGTGAATCGGGCTGGACGTAATTTACGCACACGTCAAAACAATGACGCCCTTGTGACGTCATTTAGCGCAATGCACGGCGGAAAATTTAGGGACGGCGCATGCGCAGTTCGTTTGGCACGGGGACACGCTTCATTTAAATGAAACACACCCCCCTACTCGCCGATTTAAATTAGGTGCAGTTACGCCGCAAGAGATACACTCTGCCGCCGTAACTTACGGCGCAAATTCTTCCAGGATTCAAACCAAAAAAAGGAAGTTACGGCGGCGTAGCGTATCTCAGATACACTGCGCCGGGGGAGATCTTTGTTTCCTTGGCAAAAAAATATCTCCCAGCAAGTTTCTTGCTGGTTTTTGCCGAGAAACTCGGTCGTGTGTACGCGGCCTTACACTTCTATGAACACTAAAGAAACAGTCGAGGGATGCAAAATTGGATACTGGTTTTCACCAATTTGGAACCAGTATGCAGGTGACAATTATTGAATTTGGCACATTGGCGTGTGTGACATTATTTAACAAGAATCAGATTGGCACAAAAATGTGCCCAAGTACATACAGTAGTGCACCATGCATGTTGTACTCTGCGGTTAGGCAGTAACTGACAGGTCTTATTGTCTTACGTGTCTTATGGGTGAAGTCTTCCAGCAAGTCATCATAATAATAGAGCTTATTACAACACAATTACTATGAGCGACTCCACCCCTCTTAACAAAGCATCAGATGATACATAAAACTGTGTTGTGCCTCCCCTTTCCTTTGTTCTTCTCCCCCTGTACTGTTTTCCATTGATTGTATTGTGACAAAACATGTTAAAGATGTTCTTCCAAAAGAACTAATTCACTGCACAAAACAAACACAATTTCTCCTTAAAATTAGCGGAAGCCTTAAGTAGCCTCCACCCAGATTATCTCTGCTTTGTGGATTTACAGAAGAACCCCACAGCCAGGGGAGAGCTGCAGATTCAGCGTCGGGATTCACATCATCACTCTCTTTGACCATTAAAGAGCTTGTTGTTATTGTTATTTTCTCTAGCCCTGAGGTGAATGTCCATTAGGAAACTTGACAACTGCCATGAATCTTTCACAAGTGGGGAAAAAAAGACTTCAAGTACTGGAAACACGAACGGTGTCAACCTCACAAAGACACACTGATAAATAAGGTAGAAATGTATTTATCAATGTGTCTTTACAAAACGGGCCACGATGTCCCTTATGCCCCGTACACACGATCGGATTTTCTGTTGGAAAAACCTTCGATGGTTTTTGAGACGGAATTCCGCTCAAGCTTGGCTTGCATACACACAGTCACACAAAAGTTCTCAAGAACGCGGTGACGTACAACACTACGACGAGCCGAGAAAATAAAGTTCAATGCTTCCGAGCATGCGTTGAATTGTTTCCGAGCATACGTTGGAATTTTGCGCGCCGGAATTGCTCCAGACGATCAGATTTTCCGATAGGAATTTTTTCCGTCTGAAAATTTGAGAACCAGCTCTCAATCTTTTGCTGGTGGAAATTCCGACAGCAAAAGTCCGATAGAGCATATGCACGGTCAGAATTTTCGTTCAAAAGCTCACATCGGACTTTTGCTGGCAGAAATTCTGTGTGTACGCGGCATTACAGGAAGTCTAAACCAAATGGACCAACACTGGCAGTGTTTAACCACTTCCATACCGGGCCTATTTTGGCACTTCTCTCCTACATGCATAAATCGTATTTTTTTTGTTAGAAAATTACTCAGAACCCCCAAACACTATATATGTTTTTTTAGCAGACACCCTAGGGAATAAAATGCCGGCCATTGCAACTTTTTATCTCGCACAGTATTTGCGCAATAATTTTTCAAATGCCTTTTTTTGGGGAAAAAAACAGTTTTGTGAATTAAAAAATAACAAAACAGTAAAGTTAGCCCAATTTTTTTATATAATGTGAAATATGAAGTTACGTCGAGTAAATAGATACCTAACATGTCACGCTTTAAAATTGCGCACACTCATGGAATGGCGCCAAACGTCAGTACTTAAAAATCTCCATAGGCGTCGCTTATTTTTTTTTTACAAGTTACAAATTTAGAGTTACAGAGTAGGTCTAGTACTAGAATTGTTGCTGGCGCTCTAACGCACGCGGCGATACCTCACATGTTTGGTTTGAACGGCGTTTACATATGTGGGCGGGACTTACGTGTGTGTTCGCTTCTAAACGCGAGCTACCGGGGATAAGGGCGTTTAAATTTTTTTTTTTATTATTTCATTTTTTATTTTACTCGATTTCTTTTATTTTCACACTTTTTTGGCATTTTTTTTTGATCACTTTTATTCCTATTACAAGGAATGTAAACATCCCTTGTAATAGGAATGTTTGTGACAGGTACTCTTTATGGAGAGATGCAGGGTCAATAAGACCCCACATCTCTCCTCCAGGCTGGAAAGCATTAGATCGTGAAAAAAAAATTCACCGATCTAATGCTTTCTGCCGCGATTGCGGCTGTGTTTACATTCCAGGACCCGGGCGTGACATCATAACATCGCGCCCGGGCCTCCGACGATCATAGAGACCATCTGGTCACCAGTCTACTCTATGGTTTCCATCGGACGCCGGCGGATCGTTTCTCCGGGTCTCTGATGGCAAAGGAGAGCCCGGAGAAGCACCGGATGGCGGCGGGAGGGGGGGCATCCCTTCCCGCCGCCTATAAGAATGATCAAGCGGCGGAACCGCCGCTATGATCATTTTTATGGTGCAGGGATTCGCCGGCTGAAGAGATGGATATCTGAATGATGCCTGTAGCTGCAGGCATCATTCAGATATCCCCACTGAAAGTCCAGGACGTCATATGACGTCCTTGGGCGGGAAGTGGTTAAAATGTAATTCTGTGAGCATGATTGGTTGTGGGTGCGCTCTCATTTAGGTTATACGTTTCTGTAAGGGGAAGAGGGTACATTTTCAACATCAGTTTGTCATGCCCCCCAGTTGGCTGTCATATGGTTTTATAAGCTGGAGTTATTTTGGCAATACTTCAATATATTCAAACTAACAATGCTGCCAAAAGTCAAGACATCTTGATAATTTATTTTTTATTTTTAAGCAATCGGGGAGGATTGTTTTCCGATTATAGATTTCACTTACCTACCTAGATTAGGCTTGGCCCAGCTCTTGGTATTGGAATTAAGCCACAGGTTGAGACTAAAGCTTCATACACATGGGGAGAGCTGCAGGGAGAGCTTTTGGCCGGGGTAACCGGCCGTGTGTATGTTTCCTCGCAGTTTTCCTGACAGGAGTAGAAAAAATGTTTGGTAAATGGATATTTCAAGATAACATACAATTAAAAGATGTAATGGAGCAAAACAAACTCTTAACTTTTCAGGAGCTAAAAAATCAAAAGTCAGGCCTCGTACACACGGCCGAGTTTCTCTGCAAAAACCAGCAAGAAGCTTGCTGGTTTTTTTTTTTGGGCCGAGGAAACCAGTCGTGTGTACATTTTTCGACAAGGAAACTGTCGAGGAACTCGTCGAGCCAAAAAGAGAGCATGTTCTCTTTTTCCTCGACGGGAATGGAGAAAATTGGCTTGTCGAGTTCCTCAACAGCCTAACAAGGAACTCGACGAGCAAAACGATGTGTTTCGCCCGTCGAGTTCCTCGGTCGTGTGTACGAGGCCTAAGTGATTTTGATTGATGCATGGCGGTACGCGCAATTACATTTTTTTTTCGAGCCTATTCGATCAGAAGTAAATCTATGGCCCCTTGAAAAATTATGCGAGAGAAAGGATGAAAAGGGGACAATTTCAAAGATATATAAGATCTTGAACGAGTCAAAATTGTGGGGCGTCCCTCCATACATCAAGAAATGGGAGGAGGTATTGGGCTCATGTGTAAATGAGTGTGAAATCAATCAGTTAAATAACAGGGTGCATGCAATGTTGGTAAACTGTAATATAGTGGAATTTAATTATAAATGCCTGGTGCGCTGGTACCTCACCCCGGATAAGGTACATAAAAACTCAGGAACTACATCACAGCTATGTTGGAGGGGCTGTAATGAAGTAGGTACTATGGTCCACATTTGGTGGTCCTGCTCCAAAATTAGAAAATACTGGGGGGAGATAAGACAAAAAACTAGAGAAATAACAAATGTTGAACTCCCAGATGATCCGTGGGTATGCGTGTTACATGGGTCTCGAATGCCAACTAAACTCTACCTGAAGACATTACTCCCACAGCTCCTGAACGCTGCAAAGAGCCAAATATCCCTACACTGGCGAGAACTGGAGAGTCCCACATTGAGGGGGTGGTGAAATAAAGTAGACAAAATTTACAATATGGAATATCTGAGATCTAGAGAAGGAGAGAATATGGAGGAGTTTGAAGAGAAATGGAAAGAATGGATAGGGTATAAGTATACTATGGGCTATGCAGAAGTGATGGGTGCATAACACAATTTAATATCCAATGGCACGGGGTAGAACTTTGGATGGGTAACACAGGGTAATTAATCCCGTGGTCAACCCGTTCAATTTGATGGGGTACAGGACAGGACACTAGAAATAAAAAAAATTAAAAAAGAGGTAGAAGAGAGAGGAGGTAGGGAGGTGAGAAAGAGAAGTACACATTAGAGAGAGAAGCTTGGAAGTCAGTGATATACGGGAAGGGAGAGGTCTGGGAGGAGGGGGGGGGGGAATAGTGGGATATTTTTTATTAAGATACATTCATACTTGACAACCTTTTTGATATGTTGGGTATTTGGTATCCATTAGATGTGTAATTGGAAAATTATATATATACGAAAGAATAAAGTCTTGAAGAAATACCACAATAAATGAATAAGTCTCTCGACTGAGTTCTCTAAAGGTGGAAGAAAAAAAAAAGACAGGAAAACTGCCCGGGAATCCCGGCGGGAAAATAGAAAACCTGCTCTCTATTTTCCCGCCGAGATTCCCGGCAGTTTTGAACCCGGCCGTTTTCCTATGGGGAAACACTGCAAGGGAGCATACACATGGCCGGGATTCCCGACCAAGGCTCTGCCCGCAGTTTTCCCGATGGGAAACCCGCACATGTGTACACAGGGAAACTTACCGAGCAATTTCCCGTTTTTCCCGTCGGGATTCCAGGCGGACTTTATACCGCTGGGAATCCCGGTCGTGTGTACAGGGCTTTAGAAATCAAATGGATCTGCTGAGCATAATCCCTGTCTGTTGACAGAATTCACGTGACCCTGGATCAGCGGGTCTCCATTCCAGCACCAATATTCAAAGGTAGGTGAGAATCCCAATTGGTTGACAAGTTTAACCTCCAACAGTCCATAGCCAATCCAAGGGGAGCCTGAATTTAGTTGAGAGTTGATAGCTGAAGCTCTGCCTGGATACAGCAAGAGGTGAACCTGAAACAGACAAATAAGAAAGCCAGGAAACGGGTCAGCACAAAAAATCCATAGGAAACCACTAAACAGACTTTAAACAACCTTAGCAAGCGATGCCAGGGGCTTGCAATCCCATTGTGCAACTTCTTAAAGTATAACTAAAGCAAAAATATATATATTTTTTAGTTTTGGACGGAGTGCAGAGGGATTAGAACATCTGCCAACTTGTATTGCTGCCTGTGTCCCCGTTAAGGAGATTTACCCTCTCTATTTGTCCGGTTTACCATTATCATTGAAAGTGGAATAAAAATTTTGGGTTAACCCCAGAAAAGTAATAGAGGGGAAATCTTCCACTAGTTCTGGTGACCTGGGGGTCCCCAAGGAATTTCCTTAATTTGCAAGGATTTCCTTTCACTTCCTGTTTGACTGTGGGACAGGAAGTGATGGTATATTTCTGAAATGGGACACAGATGGTGAAAAAAAAAATCTGACAGGGGTTATAATCCTCCCTTAGGCTGGGTTCACACTACTACACTACTTTCATCCTACTTTGCTCTGCTACATTGGTCCTACATTTATCCTACATTGGTCCTACATCCATCCTACTTTCATGAACAGGATACTACTTTGGTCCGACTTCAATGATATTCAATGGGCCTGAAGTAGGATCAATGTAGGACCAAAAGTAGTACAGGGAGCATTTTCAAAGTCGGACCGACTTGTGTAGGACGCTACAAGACGCTCTCATAGGGAAACATTGAACACAGAGCAAAGTAGGATGAAAGTAGTGTGAACCCAGCCTTACTCTATCCAAAATTAAAAAAAGAGTTTAGCTCTTCTTTAATACTTTTGGCCCTAATATGAACCACTGCAAGATGTGTTAAAGCAGAACTAAACACCATCTTGACCTTTGTTTGATCAGAAGTTGCCATGATGTTGCACATGTGATCAGTTATGACACCATTTGATTTCTTGACAGTTTGGTTCAGAGCACAAGCAACTGTGACAGCTATCATTCACAACATTCCTTGAATGTGTTTTAGAAACTTTAAATGCAGCATTGGGCAGGAAAGATGCCTAAGGACATCAGTATTCACATCCAACCTCTCTCTGGCCAGTTAACCTCCGACCTCAAACAGTACTAAACCCCACGTATGCAATTTGACAGCCCAATGCTAGAGCTTCAACAATCAGTAAATCTGTGAGGTACCACAAGGTGCAAATCGTTGCACAGACATGTGCAAATACTGGATGTTTGGAGAACCTCCAAGCACTTTTTATGCTTTTATTATCCTGTTTGTTTCAAGTCTTTGGTTCAATTTATTAGACTATACTTGGTCACCATTTTGATGTGCTATTCAGTGCTGTACACCTGGCATTCCTGATGTCAATAGAATGTGACCTACCGCCAACATGCAGGTTCTGATAGTAATCACACGTAGAATTCCTGGATGAAATTCTGGAGATTCTAATCCACAGATCTCCGTGTGGGCGACACCTTGGGTGTTCTTATCTGGCCTTATCAGTACTATTGGATGAAGGGTAATTATTATCTTGTGCGGTATTGCACAACAACCATTTAGAAGCCATGTTGTACTGGTCTGACTTCAGCAGAATGAATTCTCATTGACTGTGATGGGCTATTGGGCAAATGATTTGTCTCAACTGCTACATCAGAAGGACAGCTTGTTCTGTTAAAAAACAACAAACGTACTGGCATTTGTTTTTTTTGGTTTTAGGTTTAAAGCGGGAGTTCACCCGAAAAACTATTTTTAACATTAGATTGATGCTCATTTTGTGAAGGGGAATCGGGTGTTTTTTTTTTTAATCGAAGCAGTACTTACCGTTTTAGAGATAGATCTTCTCCGCCGCTTCCGGGTATGGTCTTCAGGACTGGGCATTCCTATTTGATTGACAGGCTTCCGACAGGCTTCCGACGGTCGCATACATTGCGTCACTAGTAGCCGAAAGAAGCCGAACGTCGGTGCGGCTCTATACGGCGCCTGCGCACCGATGTACGGCTACTTTCGGAAATCGTGATGCGATGTATGCGACCGTCGGAAGCCTGTCGGAAGCCTGTCAATCAAATAGGAACGCCCAGTCCCAAAGACCATACCCGGAAGCGGTGGAGAAGATCTATCTCTAAAACGGTAAGTACTGCTTAGATTTAAAAAAAAAAAAACACCCGATTCCCCTTCACAAAATGAGCCTCAATCTAATGTTAAAAATTAAGATTTTGGGTGAACCTCCACTTTAATACTGCTTTAAAGGGGTTGTAAAGGTTTGTTTTTTATTTTCTAAATAGGTTACTTTAAGCTTGTACATTGTTGATTCACTTACCTTTTCCTTCAATTTCCCTTCTAAATGTTTTTTGTCTTTGTTTTCTTTGTCTGAATTTCTCACTTCCTGTTCCTCCTCAGTAAGGTGTTCTAAATGACTTTCCACCACTCGGATGATGGGGGCAAGCTTACTGAGGAGAAACAGGAAGTGAGAAATTCAAACAAAGAAAAAAAAACATTTAGAAGGGAAATGGAAGGAAAAGGTAAGTGAACCAACAATGCACTAGCTTAAAGGAACCTATTTAGAAAATAAAAGACGAACCTTTACAACCCCTTTAAGTCCCATATACAAACCCATTAGGCCACCTGACTCTCTAATTTCTCACTGATGGTCTCACACACAACAATGCATTTTTCTGGAGCATAACCTTAAAGTGTATGTAAACCCTCACATATACCCAGTGAAGTCAGCTTCTCTTGAGAGTAGTGGGGCGTGCCGCAGCGTAGCCTTTTCTAGAGTTCCGGCTCCACCCAGTCACCTCGTGCCATAGTAGCCAATCCCAACGGATCCACTCCGACTCCCTGATTGAGTTGGCGCCCCGCTTAGTTGCCAAGCATTCAGCAGTCAAGGCTCCCTTTCCTTATGGCAGGGCGGGTCAAGGGGCCTTCATTATTCTGGAGCATAACCTTATAATGGATGTAAACCCTCACATATACTCAGTGAAGTGAATAGCATCAGATGATACACAGAGATGAAACAAATCTCCCTACATAAGTTTTACTTGTATATCTGCTGTCTTCTGCTTTATATATCCTTTAGAAAGCGCACATCCTGTTAGAATTTTCTCTTCCAGTTCCAGCAGGGGGAGGGAGTCTTGCCATACACTGTGAGACAGCTGATTGGAGGAAACACACACCCACTCCTCATAAGCAGAGACGCGCAGAGCTGTGCTGTGAAATGACCAGCTGTCTGCTAATCTATTTATAGCACCCGCCCTGACACAAATTTCAGGCTGGTTTTATCACATGTGTCAGAGAACTTGTCAGAAGTTATCATGCTAATAACAGAAGCGTGGAGCCACGGGACTTAGGGCTTTAAAGAGAGATAAGAAAACACTGCAGATATATTTGCCCAGCTCAAATTTCATGAACTGGGCACTTTAACCACTTCAGCCCGGGGCCATTTGGCTGCCCAAAGACCAGAGCACTTTTTTGCGATTCGGCACTGCGTCGCTTTAACTGACAATTGCGCGGTCATGCGATGTTGCTCCCAAACAAATTTGACATCCTTTTTTTTTCCACAAATAGAGCTTTCTTTTGGTGGTATTTGATCACCTCTGCGTTTTTTTTTGTGCTATAAACAAAAATAAAGTGTAAATTTAAAAAAAAAAAATCTATATTTTTTACTTTTTGCTATAATAAATATCCCCAAAAAATATATAAAAAATATATTTTTTTCCTCAGTTTAGGCCGATACGTATTCTTCTACATATTTTTGGTTACATTGTTTTTGCAATAAGCATTTATTAATTGGTTTGCACAAAAGTTATAGGGCCAGATCCACATAGAATTGGACTGGCGCAGCGTATCAGAGATACGCTACGCCGCCGTATCTTACCTGGCTTTAAGTCGAATCCAGGAAGATTTTGCGGCGTAAGTTACGGCAGTGTAGTGTATCTCTCGGCGCGTAATTCAAATCGGCGGGTAGGGGGCGTGATTCATTTAAATGAAGCGCGTCCCGCGTCGATTGAACTGCGCATGCTCCGTTTCGAGATTTCCTGCCGTGCTTTGCGCGAAATGACGTCGCAACAACGTCATTTTTTTAACTTAGACGTGAGTTACGTCCATTCCTATTCACGGACGACTTACGCAAAAAAAAAAATTCAAATTTCGACGCGGGAACGACGGCCATACTTAACATGGCAAGTCTATCTATACGCCGCAAAACAGTAGCTTTAACTATACGCCGGAAAAAGCCGACTACAGACGACGTTAGAAAATGCGACGGCCGCGCGTACCTTCGTGGATTGTCGTAAATCGCTAATTTGCATACCCAACGCGAAAAACTACGCAAACTCCACCCAGCGGGCGCCGAAGTATTGCACCTACGATCCAAAGGCGTACGAAGCCGTACGCCTGTCGGATCGAGCCCCGAAGCCATCGTATCTTGGTTTGAGGATTCAAACTAAAGATACGACGCGGGAAATTTGAAAGTACGCCGGCGTATCAGTAGATACGCCGGCGTACTCGCTTTGTGAATCTGGCCCATAGCGTCTACAAAATAGGGGATAGTTTTATGACATTTTTATCAATATTTATTTTTACTAGTAATGGCGGCAATCTGCGATTTTTATTTTGACTACGACATCATGGCAGACACATCGGAAACCTTTGGCACTATTTTGGGGCCATTCTATAAAATGCACTGATTACTGTGTAAATTACACTGGCAGGGAAGGGTTTAAACACAAGGGGGCGAGAAAGAGGTTAAGTGTGTCCTAGGGATGTGTTCTAACTGTGGGGGGCTGGGCTACAAGTGACACGACACTGATCACTGCTCCCGAGGACTATCACTAGGTAGAACAGGGAGATGCCTTGTATACACAGGCATCCCCCGTTCTACAGCTCCATGACACGATCGCAGGACACGGGCAGACATCGAGTCTGCGGGTCCCGCGGGCACAATCACGGAGCTTGTGGCAGGGGCCACGTGGCGGCAAATTTAAAGGGACGTACCTGCACGCCCATTTGCCTGTCGGTGCCATTCTGCCGACGTAAATGTTCGTGCGGCGGTCGGCAAGTGGTTAATGTATGCTGTGCTTTCCATCTGGCTTCTCGTAAAAATGTCATTCTTATAGGAGTTTTCCAGCTAGGTTGTTGGTTGCAGTATCTGGCAGAACCACTGGAAAGGCCACCTCTAGTGGAATTCTTTTGGGCAGAAAAGTGAGAACTTTGACTTTCAGGTACTACAGTACATACAGTAGCTGCCTTGCAAGATTCTGTTAACGTTAGACTTGGGTCAGTTGGCACAATGCTTAGTGTTAGAGGAAGATTAGACATGGCGCTGCTTTAGGTGGTATATAACACAAGCTGTGAAAAAAATGGTTGGGGCTTGTCTTATGGAGTATGGCATGTACTAAAAAGGGAGATGTAAGTGTGATGGAGTTAAATAAAATGATTATTTTTGGGCCAGATTCTCTAAGAAACGGCGTAGGCGTAGTGTAAGTCATTTACACTACGCCACCGCAACTTACTGGAGCAAGTGCCGTATTCGCGAAGCACTGGCTCCGTAATTTGCGGCGGCGTAGTGTAAATGGCCCGGCGTATGGCCGTGTAATTCAAAGGAGGCGGCTTGTATTCAAATTAAGCGCGCCCCCGCGACGATCGAACTGCGCATGCGCCGGGCTGAAAAATAGCCCAGTGCGCATGCTCCAGCTCACGACGGAAAACGTCAATGACGCCGACGTGAGCGTCATTGACGTAAAGTCGTATTCGCGGACGAGTTAGTAAAACGACGTAACCAACAGAAAAAGACGACGCGGACCCGACACCATACTTAACATGGCATACGGCGGACTGGCGTAAGGTTACCCCTCATATAGCAGGGGTAACCTTACGCTTACGGAAACGACGTAAACAACGACGACGCGGCGCAAATTCGTTCGGGAATCAGCGTATCGGGCTCATTTGCATAGTCAAATGAGACCTGAACGTAAACGCCACCTAGCGGCCAGCGTAGTACTGCATTTAGGATCCGACGGTGTAAGTGACTTACACCAGTCGGATCCTAGCCTAATTCCGGCGTATCTTGTTTTGTGAATACAAAACAATGATACGCCGGCAGGATTTTCGAATTACGCCGGTGTATCTGTAGATACACCGGCGTAACTCTTTTGAGAATCTGGCCCTTTGTGTTTATGTTACTTTTCTCCTAAACCACTCAAATGTTGCTTTTCTTTCTTATATTGTTTTATTTCTTTTATTTCTTGATCTATATATATACACACATATATATGTGTGGGTGTATTAGAATACTGTTACTTTCCTTTAAAGTCATTATAGAGCTAAACAACCCTTCTGAGGTGATAAATGAAGACAGCTGTTACTCACTCCTTCCATGGCCCCCTCCACCGAAGAAGCAAATATGGCGTCTGAGTGAAAAGACCTCGTGGCAACAGGGACGTGTAATAAGAGATTATTAGGTGGATTCAGGTACGGCGGCGTATTAGTGAGTCGGCGTAGCGTATCGTATTTATGCTACGCCGCCGTAAGTCAAAGAGGCAAGTGCACTTGCCTCCTAAGTTACGTCGGCGTAGCGTAAATGGGCCGGCCTAAGCGCGCCTAATTCAAATGAGGATGAGGGGGGCGTGTTTTATGTAAATTACTCGTGACCCGTCGTGATTGACGTTTTTTACGAACGGCGCATGCGCCGTCCGTGGACATATCCCAGTGTGCATTGCTCCAAAGTACGCCGCAAGGACGTATTGGTTTAGACGTGAACGTAAATTATGTCCAGCCCCATTCACAGACGACTTACGCAAACGACGTAAATTTTTCAAATTTCGACGCGGGAACAAGGCCCATACTTAACATTGACTAGGCCAGCTATTTGTTTGACTAACTTTACGCCGGGAATCGCCTTATGTAAACGGCGTATCTTTACTGCAACGGGCAAGCGTACGTTCGTGAATCGGCGTATCTAGCTGATTTACGCATTCTAGGCGTAAATCAGCGTTCACGCCCCTAGCGGCCGGCAGAACTAGACAGCTAAGATACAACGGCGCAGGCCGTCGTATCTTAGCTGGGT
Organism: Rana temporaria; assembly: GCF_905171775.1. NCBI lineage: Eukaryota > Metazoa > Chordata > Amphibia > Anura > Ranidae > Rana > Rana temporaria. Next base: position 189,339,026 of record NC_053494.1, on the reverse strand, counting down.
TTAAGTGTATCTCAGTTTGAGAATACACTTAAACATACAACGGCTTAGATTCTGAGTTACGACGGCGTATCTACTGATACGCCGGCGTAACTCTTTGTGAATCTAGCCATATATATGGACTGACCAATCAGTTGTGCTCACATGAATGATGTCATTTTGTCTATAAAGCTGTGGTAACAATAAAGGTTCTTCCTCTTGACGGTCGGACTCAGAAAGAAGCAGATTGTCCCTCTTTTTCTGCATGCTTTCACAATTTGAATCAGAGGCAGTTTTAGGTTGCTCTGGAGTTGTGCCAGGGAACGTCCATTTCATAAGCACAGGAGACACACACGGGGGGTCATTTACGAAAGACAAATCCACTTTGCACTACAAGTGCAAACTACAAGTGCAAAGTGCACTTGAAATTGCACTGAAAGTACACTTGGAAGTGCATTCACTGTAGATCTAAGGGGGACATGCAAGGAATATAAAAAAACAGCATTTTAGCTTGCACATGATTGGATGATAAAATCAGCAGAGCTTCTCCTCATTTCAGATCTACCCCTCAGAGTTACAGCAGTTGCACTTTCAAGTAGTTCAAAGTGGATTTGCCTTTCAAAATAATAACCCTCATTGGGGTTGATTTACTAAAGGCAAATAGGCCGTGCACTTTGCAAAGTTGCTCCAGAACATAGTAAATGAGCAGAAGCTCTGCTGACTTCCATCATCCAAATGCTGTTTTTTTTTTTCTTGCGTGTGATTGGGTATTCTTTGCAAAGTGAAGCCTTACCTCATTTTCTAAGCTCTGGAGCGACTGCACTTGCAGAGGGCAACTGAAGTTTGCAAAGTACACAGTGGGGTAGATTCAGGTAGAATTGCTTATTTTTGTGCGGGCGTAGCATATTTCAGATACGCTATGCCGCCGTAACTTAGTGAGGCAGGTTCTGTATTCACCAAGAACCTGCGCCCTAAGTTACGGCGGCGTATCGTAAATCTGCCGGCGTAATCGTGCCTAATTCAAATTGTGAAGAGGTGGGTGTGTTTTATGTAAATAAAACATGACCCCACGTAAATGACGTTTTTGACTAACGGCGCATGCGCCGTCCGTGGATGTAACCCAGTGCGCATGCTCCAAATTAACCTGCAAAAAGCCAATGCTTTCGACGTGAACGTAAATTACGCAAATCCCTATTCGCGAACGACTTACACAAACGACGTAAAATTTTCAAAATTCGACGCGGGAACGACGTCCATTCATATAGCAGGGGTAACTTTACGCCGGAAAAAGCCTAAAGTAAACGACGTAAAAAAATGCGCCGGGCAAACGTACGTTTCTGAATCGGCATATCTACCTAATTTGCATATTCTACGCATAAATATACGGAAGCGCCACCTAGCGGCCAGCCTAAAATTGCAACTAAGATACGACGGCGTAAGAGACTTACACCGGTCGGATCTTAGTCAAATCTATGCGTAACTGATTCTATGAATCAGGCGCATAGATACGACGCCGCACACTCAGAGATACGACGGCGTATCTGGAGATACGCCGTCGTATCTCTTACCTGAATCTACCCCAGTGTATTTGCCTTTAGTAATTCAACCCCACTGTCCCTTTGCACAGGGGATTACCAGCGGCTGCTGCACTTCTACGTATTTACTGTCAGAATGGTAAAGTTCTGCAATGTTTCATTTTCTGACCTCAGTTCTGCTACAGAAAACATAAGTTATGGAACATTGACAGTGCTTACAGAGATACATCATCTCAGTCATTATCCGCCTGACTAGCAATCTGTCACACTTAATTGCTGTTTACACGATTTTTTTCACTCATGGTCAAAGTTCTTAAAACTTCCCACGTTCCCTTCAGAGTAAATATTACACATGTAAGGAATTGTAAGGAGGGAAAAGGGATATGTGATGGAATGGAGGATTTTTCTTTATAAACCAGAATTATTGTGGACAATTAGATATATTTTTCATTTATAAGATACTGTTGTATTCCAACAGTTATTGAGTTATTGAGTTTCATAATTGGAAAATAATATTGAATGCAGGAGCTAGTCACTGCACATATTTCCCTTCCCTTCTCTCCCGACTTAAAGTAATACTGCACACACTATGGGGCAGTGGTGGCTGGCCGGGTCACAGGTACCCCCCCCTGGTCCCACAATTACCCCATCTAGGTGACGGTGACGGGCAGTGCTTTCTCTGGGCGGCGGGCGGTGACTTCACCCTGCGTCTCCTCCTCTTCGGTTTCGGCGGCTTCCCCTGCGGCCAATAGGATCACTTCTCCTTTCGGCCAATCGGGTGACGGGTTTCAGGTCTCAGGACCCTTCCTGATTGGCCGGGAGGAGAATAAGGAAGTCAATAGCGAATATTTATTCGCTATTATCACACAACTGGGTGGCACCCTTTTTGAAAGTCACCCTAGGAGCCCAAGCTTTTTTAACCACTTGGGATCCGGGCTATGGAAGAAAGACGTCCACAGCGTGGCTCTCAAGTGCCGAGTGGACGTCTTTGGACGTCCTGTTGTTGTCATTCCCCGTGCGCACCGCCTGGTGGCACGCAGCGGGGAAACAACGTGCTTGGCGCATCGCTGGGAAGCCGATGCGTGTGCCTGTCGACCGCGATGTCCGCCAGGTACCCGCGATCGGCGGTGACAGCAGGGACGTAGAGCTCTGTGTGTAAACACAGAGCTCCACGTGCTGTCAGAGAGAGAGGAGACCGATCTGTGTCTCTTGTACATAGGGACACAGATCGGTCACCTCCCCCAGTCACCCCCCTCCCCCCACACAGTTAGAACACACCCAGTTAACACATTTAACCCCTTCCTCACCCCCTAGTGTTAACCCCTTCACTGCCAGTCACATTTATACAGTAATTAGTGCATTTTTATAGCACTGATCGCTGTATAAATGTGAATGGTCCCAAAATTGTGTCAAAAGTGTCCGATACGTCCGCCGCAATATTGCAGGCCTGACAAAAAAATCGCAGATCGCCGCCATTACTAGTAAAAAAAAAAAAAAAATCATAAATCTATCCCCTATTTTGTTGGCGCTATAACTTTTGCACAAACCAATCAATATACGCTTATTGCAATTTTTTTAAACAAAAATATGTAGAAGAATACGTATCGGCCTAAGCCGAAGGAAATTTTTTTTTTTTTTTTTTAAATGGGATATTATTATAACAAAAAGTAAAAAATATTGTGTTTTTTTTAAAAAATTTCTGTCTTTTTATGTTTATAGCGCAAAAAATAAAAATCGCAGAGAAGATCAAATACCACCAAAAGAAAGCTCTATTTGTGGGAAAAAAATGATAAAAATAATTAATAATAATTTGGGTACAGTGTTGTATGACCGCGCAATTGTCATTCAAAATGCGTCAGCGCTGAAAGCTGAAAATTGGTCTGGGCACGAAGGGGGTTTAAGTGCCCAGTAATGAAGTGGTTAAAGCCAATTAGAGCCTCATGTGCTTCTAAAAAAATAAAATAAAATAAAAACCCCATTGGAATACATGCTTCTGGCGCCCTGCATGTAGATTTGGAGCCTGGCTCATGGATTAGGGGGGCATGCCCCTACGCCCCATATGGATGGGCCGCCACTGCTATGGGGTTGATTTACAAAAGGCAAATAGACAAATTAATTCATATAGTTACAGTGCCATTATCTACATATAGAAATAGAACGGACAATGTAAATTAAACAGTGGGAATGATTTGCTAAAGGCAAAAAGACTGTGTACTTTGCAGTTGCTCCAGAGCTTAGTAAATGAGGTAAAGCTTCACTTTGCTGCTGGGCTCTGATGAAGAGGTCTTTGGAGCCTCGAAACGCGTCAGCCGGCAGTGACACACCTTCACCCCCCCATTTGGAGTGTGGTTCGAGGGGTATCCACTACAGCGTTGTCGATAAGCCTATTATGTTTCTTTCTTTGTGAGTAGTTTTTTATTACATTTTTTATTCTATTAAATTGTTATAACGGTAACACACTAGGCTGGTGCGCCTTTTTTGTTCCTTCCCTCACTTTGCCAAGAATTCCCAATTACATACAGGGGAAATTTAAATAAAAAAGCATTTTTGCTTGCAAATGATTGGTTGATGAAAGTCAGCAGAACTTCTGCTCATTTACCAAGCTCTGGAGAAACTGCTCTTGCAAAGTGCACAGTCTTTTTGCCTTTAGCAAATCATCCCCACTGTTTAATTTACATTGTCCATTATATTTCTGTATGTAGACAATGGCACTGTAATTATTTTAATTTAAAAAATATATATATTTTTTCTAATCGAAATACAGCTGTCACATGACCCAGTTCTTTCCCAGCCTGTCTGTAGGGAAACATAAGCAGGAGAAGCTTCTAGCCCTCTGCTGCTGGTCACATGTTCAAAAGAAAAAACAGCCTTTGGGATACAGAGTAAAAATAAATAATTAACCACTTAAGGACCCATTCACGCCGATATACGTCGGCAGAATGGCACGGCTGGGGAGATCCACGTACATGTACGTGGCTCTTTAAGCCTAGCCGTGGGGTCGCGCACGCCGCGGGCGCGTGCACGCGACCCCGGTCCGAAGCTCCGTGACCGTGGCCGCGGGACTCGCAGACCCGATCGCCGCTGTAGTCCCGCGATCGGTCCCCGGAGCTGAAGAACGGGGAGGGCTGTGTGTTAACACACCTTCCCCGTTTTTCACTGTGGCGCTGTCATCGATCGTGTGTTCCCTTTTATAGGGAACCACAATCGATCACATCACACCTACAGCCACACCTCCCTACAGTTAGAAACACAAATGAGGTCACACATAACCCCATCAGCGCCCCCTGTGGTTAACTCCCAAACTGCAACTGTCATTTTCACAGTAAACAATGCATTTGAAATGCATTTTTTGCTGTGAAAATGACAATGGTCCCAAAAATGTGTCAAAATTGTCCGAAGTGTCCGCCATAATGTCGAGGTCACGAAAAAAATCGGTGATCGCCGCCATTAGTAGTAAAAAAAAAATAATTAATAAAAATGCAATAAAACTATCCACTTTTTTGTAAACCAATCGATAAACGCTTATTGCGATTTTTTTTACCAAAAATAGGTAGAAGAATACGTATCGGCCTAAACTGAGGAAAAAAATAATGTTTTATATATTTTTGGGGGATATTTATTATAGAAAAAAGTTAAAAATATTGTTTTTTTTTTAAAAAATTGTCGCTCTATTTTTGTTTATAGCGCAAAAAATAAAAACCACAGAGGTGATCAAATACCACCAAAAGAAAGCTCTATTTGTGGGGAAAAAAAAGGTCGCCAATTTTGTTTGGGAGCCACGTCGCACGACCGCGCAATTGTCAGTTAAAGTGACGCAGTGCCGAATCGCAAAAACTGACCGGGTCCCTTAGCTGCCTAAAGGTCTGGGTCTTAAGTGGTTAAATATCAATAAACTGTTTTAAATTGTCATACAAATATACATTTGAAAAAAAATTGTTATTATTTTGTGGAAATAACATGGTGTGGGTGTCACACCCCCTCCCCCTCCAGCCTGTGCCTTAGAATAAGGCCTCGTACACACGACCGAGAAACTCGACGGGTGAAACACATTGTTTTGCTCGTCGAGTTCCTTGTGAAGCCGTCGAGAAACTCGACAAGCCAATTTTCTCCATTCCCGTCAAGGAAATAGAGAACATGCTTTCTTTTTGGCTCGTCAAGTTTCTCGACAGTTTCCTCAACGAAAACGACCGGTTTCCTCGGCAAAAAATATCTCCCAGCAAGTTTCTTTCTGTTTTTTGCCGAGAAACTCGGTCGTGTGTACGAGGCCTTAGAGGGAGGTGAAGCCATCATTAATCTACATGTAATATCCCACCTCTATTGTGTTTAGCTGGTTAGTGGGTATGGAGGAGGAGGGTGGGAGTGGGCTGTTTTTTTCCACTGTGTATATGCCCACATGTGTGACTCTATAGTCACATGGGCTGCTCAGATATGATAGGGAGGAAATACTAAACATAGAATCTCACTGAAAAATGAGCATGTGCAGAGTTGACACCACAGCTGCAAAATCCCTAGCTAAATGGGGGACATGGACACAGGGGCGCACTTAACATTTACCTTTATAACCCCTTTAAGGTATGCATGACACAGAGACAATAAGGGGTGGTAGCTAAGCTCAGTTTATTATTACATTATTTCAGAGGGATGTATTCCTGTGGGTTTCACCTTGAGTCTTGGGTATTTAGTATAGGAAGATAGAAAATGGTTACTTATTTACAAGACCTCAGGTTTAGTCTAATTGATTATTGTCACATTGCTCATTGACTAGAACATGGATTGCATGAATGCTTTCTACTTATATCTGGCCAGGAACTTGCATGTGACTTGCATAAACCTATTGAGGCAATCACCAAGATTCATGTGATGAGCGCTGTTAAAAGTATGGAATGTTTTTGATAAAAAGCTGTGAACAGATTCAGCCTGACCTTTTTCAGCGATGAGAAAATCCCTAGTTGCCAACTTTGTCTAACAGTTCCTTTAAAAAAAAAAAAAAAACTCTAGCTCTAGCATTTAAAAACTGTATGGGCCGCAGATAGGATCTGTTTTGCAGTCTGATGGGTGGAGAGGAAATTCTCAGAGGTGGACGTTGTCCATAGTGCTGTGCATGGACATCTTTCAGTGATGGACATTGTCAGTGTATTGACATTGTACAGTGACGGACATGGTTGGTGTATAGACGTTGTACAATGATGGACATGGTCAGTATATAGATATCTTTCAGCGATGGACACAGTCAGCATTAAAATAGAGCACTGCTGATACTCACACTCTAAAATCACTCTAAAAGAGCAATATCACCAACAGACATTTTATTGATCCACACCTGGCGACACAGTAATGACCATTTGATTGCAGATTACAGTCTCCTCCTTGTTATCAGTTGTTCTATTTACCTGAACTACCAGAAATAATCAAACCTTTCACCTAATGACTAATTTACTGCTCCAGTGATATCTGTTAAAGAGATTCTTAGTAAATTGGGACACCCAACTATGCCAGAGTAATTTTGGTAGTTAATTCTCTCACCTCCAACTGTCACCTGTTCTCAGAACATATTGAAGACAAAGAATCAGTGCCCTTATCTCAGAACATCAGTAGCGCTATGGCTCTGTTCACACCTAGGCGTATATACGCCTGAAGCGCGACGTCGCAGCAGCCCCTAAGACGCTGGAGGGATGATTTTACATTGCCCTCTGCGGACATGGTTCACATCTCCACGCCGAACGCCGTACGCCTGCCGCCTGAAAACAAGTCCCGGACCTTTTTTTCAGGCGGCTTTTGGCGTTCGGCATAGGAGATGTGGACCTGGGGGTAAGCTGCATTCACAATCGTGGCGTTTTGTTGCCGCAAATCGCGGTACAAAATGTCGCAATTTGTCGCCGCGATTAGGTACGCCAAGGTGTGAATGCAGCCTTACATCTGATCTGAAGTAAGTGTCTGCACAGAGAACCCCTAAACTCTGCACGCTGTAATTAACGCACTTCTGAACACTGCACTTTGTATGCTGCATACTCCTGAACTCTGCACTTTGTACATAACGCACCCCTAAACCCTGCACTCTGTACATAATGCACTCCTGAACTCTGCACCCTGTACGTTGTGTACTCCTGAACTCTGCACTCTGTACATAACGCACTACTGAACTCTGCACTCTGTACATAACGCCCTCCTGAACTCTGCACGCCATGTACTCCTGAACTCTGCACTCTGTACATAACGCACTCCTGAACTCTGCACTCTGTACATAACGCCCTCCTGAACTCTGCACGCCGTGTACTCCTGAACTCTGCACTCTGTACATAACGCACTCCTGAACTCTGCACGCCATGTACTCCTGAACTCTGCACTCTGTACATAATGCACTCCTGAACTCTGTACTTTGTACGTAGTGCACTCCTGAACTTCTGCATACATAGTCTTAGAATACAACCAGTTCTTTGGGAGCAACCATAATGCTGATGCAGCCTGCAATTAAATTGAGTTTGACACCCCTGGTGGTGGAGAATATTCCCTGCCAGGTATTATATTCTGATGGCTGGAATCCATGGCTGTCAGAATACCCAAAAAGTGCCTGCATCTTATTGGATTTTTAGATTTTTATTTAGATTAAAGTATGTTGGGCGGTAGGGTGCCTACATGGCCACCCATTACTGAAATTTCTATTGGTTCATCAAGAACTGTCCATAATTGTCTCCATGTGTGGTCAACTTTAGACTACTGTAACCTGTCTGTTGCTACGTTGACAGTACCTCCTCCATGTGCTGCTGGAGCTGGCAAATACTTGTGCCCAGGCCCGGAGTTACTCCCTTTGCCGCCCCAAGGCCGGGTCCTTCAATTCCGCCCCCCACACACACACACATCACATGGGGGAATCCCCAGAGAGCCTCCCCTACATCAGGGTCCCCAGAGAACCTCCCCTCTTACATCAGGGTCCACAGAGAGCCTCCTTCCTTACATCAGGGTCCCCAGAGAGCCTCCCTCCTTACATCAGGGTCCCCAGAGAGCCTCCCTACTATGTAAATGCGGGGGGCAGCCGCAAAAAAACGCGAAGTCGCCGCCGGAGCGGCTCCGCCCGTGCCGCCCCTGCAGCCCCGAAGCCTGGCCTCGGTGGCCTTGTGGCAAATCCGGCCCTGCTTGTGCCTGATCCTTAAAAAACAGATTCATTTTAAGATGCAACAAAATGTTGTACCATGTCATGTGACCTAGAGTTGCTGGATTCTTGTGGCAGCTCAGTAAAGCATAGTACCGAGGTTTAATCCCATAAACAATCCATGCATCCAATGCTAATTTCCATTTTAGTAAGGTGATGGTGAACCGAATCACTCAGCAGATTCTTATGCGTTTTGGGTGGACTGACCTTTTAACTCCTTCACCCTGTATAGTCTTCCATGCTATGTCTTTCCTCACTCAAGTTTTCTGACAGACGTGATAATAAATCTTTCTAAGGCCTCGTACACACGACAGAGATTCTCGGCAGAATTCGCCGAGAAACTCGGTCAAAACCCGGATTCTGCCGAGAATCTCTGTCGTCTGTACAGTTTTGGCTCGATGGAGCCGCCGAGGAGCTCGACGAGAAAATAGAGAACATGTTCTCTATTTTCTCGTTGGCCGCGTTGTTCTATAGGAGAAGGCGGCCCGCCGAGCTCTTCGGCGGCTTCATCCCAAAACGAGACGAGGAACTCGACGTGCCAAGCACGTCGAGTTTCTCTGTCGTGTGTACGGGGCCTTACATATCTAAATATAATGATTGCGGTTAAAATTCTTATGTCTATTAGGACGTGGGAAAGATTTCGCTTTGCTGATAGATAACCCTGTAGGAGATATCAGAGTCAAACAGTTGTGATGTAATTAAACGCACATCAAGTCTTCTCACCCCCTGCGGCTACTGCTTGTGTTTCCCTGTGACGCTGGCCTGTGCGCGCAGGGAGGAACGAACCTCCGCCAGTAACACGATATACGCCAACACTAGAACTATAGTATGGAGTATCACCTTATACACAATCAGATGACTGACAATATACAAATGCTGTTTTATATTCTGACCTGGTCCGTTCCAGATTTTTACTTTTGATATCCACAAGTAACATATTTAACCACTTCCATACAGGGCACTTATACACCTTCCCGCCCAGACCAATTTTTAGCTTTCAGTGCTGTTGCACTTTAAATGACAATTGCGCGGTCATGCTACACTGTACCCAAACGAAATTTTTATAATTTTGTACCCACAAATAGAGCTTTCTTTTTGGTGGTATTTGATCACCTTTGTTTTTTTTGTTTCTGTTATAAAACATTGTAAATAAGTATGTTTTCTTCTTCACTGACGGGCACTAATAAGGCGGCACTGATGGGCACCGATGAAGTGGCACTGATGTGGTGGCATTGATGGGCACTGATGATGGGCACTAATATGCGGCACTGATAGGCGGCACGGATAGGCAGCATGGATAGGCGGCACGGATAGGCGGCATGGATGGGCACGGATAGGCGGCACTGATGGGCACAGATAGGCGGCACGGATGGGCATGGATAGGCAACATGGATGGACACTGATAGGCGGCATGGATGGGCACTGATAGGTGGCACAGATGGGCATAGATGGGCACTGATAGGTGGCACTATCGTATGTGTTGTACTAATGGATGCCAATCACTGCCAAACAATGCCTGCCGTCAGTGATGCTCATTGTGGGCACTAATTGGCATCCATTGCGGGCACTGATTGGCATCCATTATTTGTGTCATTGTCATCCCTGGTGGTCTAGGGTGGCATACCTGTGTTTTGGTTTTGCATCCCTGGTGGTCTAGTGGCATCCCTGGTGGTCCAGTGGGCATCCCTGATGATCCAGTGGGCATCCTCAGGGGGGGGCTGTGCTGATAATTGATCAGCACAAACCCCCCCGTCAGAGGAGCAGCCAATCGGCTCTCCTCTACTCGCGTCTGACAGACGCGAGTGAGGAAAAGCCGATTACCTGCTTTTCCTGTTTACATCGTGATCAGCCGTGATTGGACACGGCTGATCACGTAATAAAGAGTCTCCGTGAGAGACTCTTTACCTAGATCGGTGTTGCGGGGTGTCAGACTGACACCCTGAAACCACTTTGCCGACGTCAATCTGTCATTGGCGGGCAGCAAGTGGTTAAAGATCTGATGTATTGGAAGGACGATGTTTTAAAATGAGAAACTAAAGAACTCAGTAAATGCAACCAATTTACACTTTAACATACTGTACAATTGGAAGGCAACTAGTCTGCAGCTCACTAATAGGGGTGATGTTTGCCACCACAATGGGTTTCAAGGTGAGCCCTGCATGTTCAAGATTGGTGCATAAGGCGCTGAGAGCCACCCCCCTGTATTATAAAAGGGTGAGATCACAGCAGCCATATTGACATTGGCATTAATGTCAACTATGGCTTTAGCTGCTATAGGAAAAGCATTGGGAGCACCGGCAGGTATGTTATGTTAGGCTGGATTCACACCTATGCAATTTTAGTGCTTTTTGCATTTTGCAGATTTGCACTGCAGTCCATTTAACATGGTTTCTTATGGAACACGTTCTGTAGTGCAAATCTGCACAATGCAAAAAGCACTAATAATGCATAGGTGTGAATCCAGCCTTACACACAAATTAACTTTGTTGGCATCCCAGTCTTAGGCCTGGTTCACACCTATGCATTTTTTAGTGCATTTTCAGTTTTGCAGAAACACACTACAGTCCATTTAACATGGTTTCCTATGGATGTAGTTCACATCTATGCATTTTATGGAAAGGACTAGGGACTTTTTTTCTGGATTTTGGTTCCATAGACTTCCATGGATCAAAAATGTGTATTGAAAAATGCAAAATGCACAAGGAATATGCAAACTGCATATTGCAAAATGCACAGGTGTGAAACAGGCCTTAGTGTGTAGGTTTCAATATTGAGTTGGACAAGCTATAACAGCTTCAATTCTTCTGGGAAGGCTGTCCGCAAGGTTTAGGAGTGTGTCTATGGGAATAGATTCCACCTGTGTCTAATTAAATCTCAGTATAAATACAGCTGTTCTGGGAAGCCCTCAGAGGTTTGTTAGAGAACTTAGTGAACAAACAGCCTCATGACGGCCAAGGAACACACCAGACAGGTCAGGGGTAAAGTTATAGAGAAGTTTAAGGCAGGGGTAGGTTATAAAAAAATATCTCAAGCTTTGAACATCTCACGGAGCACTGTTCAATGGAAAGAGTATGACACAACTGCAAACCTACCAAGACATGGCCGTCCACCTAAACTGACAGGCTGGGCAAGTAGAGCATTAATCAGAGAAGCAGCCAAGAGGTAACTCTGGAGGAGCTTCAGAGATCCACAGCTCAGGTGGGAGAATCTGTCCACAGGACAACTATTAATATTCGTGCTCTCCAAATCTGGCCTTTATGGAAGAGTGGCAAGAAGAAAGCCATTGTTGAAAAAAAAATATAAGATGTTCCGTGTGCAGTTTGCGAGAAGCCATGTGGGGGACACAGCAAACATGTGGAAGCAGGTGCTCTGGTCAGACGAGACCAAAATTGAACCTTTTGGCCTAAAAGCAAAACGCTATGTGTGGAGGAAAACTAACACTGCACATCACCCTGAACACACCATCCCCACTGTGAATCATGGTGGTGGCAGAATCATGTAGGGATGCTTTCCTTGAGCAGGGACAGGGAAGCTGGTCAGAGATGATGGAAAGATGGATGGAGCCAAATACAGGGCAAGCTTAGAAGAAAATCTGTCATGCCCTGTACACACAATCAGATTTTCCGTCGGAAAAGCCTTGGATAGTTTTTCCAACGGAATTACGTTCAAGCTTGGCTTGCATGCACACAGTCACACAAAGTTCTCTGAACTTTCGATCGTCAAGAACGTGGTGACGTACAACACTACATAGAGCCGAGAAAATTAAGTTCATGCGTCAAATTGTTTCCGAGCATAAGTCAGAATTTTGATCGTCGGAATTGCTACAGACAGGAATTTCCGATTTTTTTCCTTCGGAAAATGTGAGAACCAGCTCTCAATCTTTTGTTGGCGGAAATTCCGACAGCAAAAGTCCGATGGAGCCTACACACGGTCGGAATGTCCGACCAAAAGCTCACATCAGACTTTTCTTGTCGGAATTTCCGATCGTGTGTCTACGCGGCATAAGAGTCTACAAAAGACTTGAGACTGGGGCGGAGGTTCACCTTCCAGCAGGACAACGACCCTAAACATACAGCCAGAGCTATAATGGAATGGTTTAGATCAAATAATATTCATGTGTTAGAATGGCCCAGTCAAAGTCCAGACCTAAATCCAATTAAGAATCTGTGGCAAGACTTGAAAATTGCTGTTCACAGACGCTCTCCCATCCAATCTGACAGAGCTTGAGATATTTTGCAGAGAAAAATGGGCAAAAATTTTACTTTCTAGACGTGGAAAGCTGGTAGAGACATTTACGTTTTTGGTTGTAACATCACAAAATGTGGAAAATTTCAAGGGGTGTGAATACTTTTTCAAGGCACTGTAAATATTAATACTCTTTTTTTTTAACAGGTTTAAAGGAAATCTTAAATTTAACATTTACTGGGAGAATTATGGGAGCCACCATTGCTGGTTTCTGACTATATTAGTTCCTTGGCTAGCTCTGCCTTTAATACTTTCGGAAACAGAGCTGGAAAAGGAATGCCGAAAGTAGATTCAGAACTCCTGATCTGCATATTTGCCCCAAGGCAAGCACTTGGAAAGGTCTGAAGTCAATGGATCATTATGATACCGAGGGAATTGCACTGGCAGCACACATACTTCCTTGGAGCGGGTTTCCTTTAGGAATCAGCACCTGGTAACCTGAGCGCACATCCTGCAGCCACCCGACATCATACCTCTCTGTAATGTTCTAGGCTGGAAATTTGTGTATTACTAAGAAATCCACCCCATAATAACCAGCGAGCAGGAAATGCGATCCATATCATTATCTCTAACTCAGGCGTGAAATGCTATTGTGATCACACTGTGATAACTGCTTCCCTAATTAAATGACTAATTGCAGCACTATAATTAGCGCCTCCCTCTGCATTGTCATATTAAGCTTTCAGTGTTCTCCTCTCAATCAGTGAACTTTCCGCTCTCCACGTCTATGCCAAGGAACACTCTCTTCCCAAGAAACAGAATCTATTTTTAAAATGTCCTCATCGACTGACTAAAGGAGCACTCCACCTCGGCCTTTTGGCTAAGATCAAGTGTAGTATCTGTTCTTATCAGTTGCCAATAGGTGGTGCTAAGCTGAGTGTCCCCGGAAAACCCTGTGAGAGGGGGAACGGGATGGTAGTCGGTGAACGCTAAGCCTGTTGGCATGGAGGTGAAAGCCTTCTGATCGGGACAGAGAGGCATGAGGTCGAAGCCAAGAGGCCGGTTCCCTGGCCTTTGGCCTGGATTTGGTGGTATCTGCCCCGGTCAGTTGTTCTGGAGGGAACCCTTGCTCCTCTTTTAACCGGGAGGAGCGGGTAGTACTTCCAGAATGTGATTAGGTGGGAGAGTTAGGGGTTGTGGGTAGAAGCCTGCTTAGGTGGGCTCTCCCCAACCTCTTCTCCTACCTTCCTGGCTGGGAAGGGTGCTGCCGGTCTGGACCGGGGCTAAGGACCGTTGAAAAGCCTGTGGAGATAGTGCCCCTGGAGTGGCAGTCCAGGGGTGCCATATATTGCACTGAGTGTGTGAGGGGCACTCAACGTGTGGCACCTTTTTGGTCACTAATCTCCACATACACCTTTTTGACACCTGCCGCTAGGGCCCGGCCTTTTGGCTAGGACCAGTGGAATTTTTGTTTCCTGGCCGGAGGGCCGGCCAATGTATTGCACATTGGTCACTTCACCTCACTCTCCCATCTTCCTTCTCCCCACTTTCCTTTTTTATTTTACCCCGTGTTTGTCTTGTTTTGTTACTTTTTTTGTTTGGTGCTTGGCACTTTATGTGTGGCGAGTAGGGTGCTGGTCCTCGGGCCTGCCTCTGAAAGTCTTGGTAGTTGGTGGACCCGGCCTTTTGGCTAAGTTCGCCGGCTCTAATGGGGTCTCCCTTCGGGGGAGCCTCACCGAGGAGGGTTCTGTTCCGGCAGTCCCTCCGAGGATGTTGGGTCCTTGTGGCTTCGGCTGCTTGGACCAAGATGGGTTCATATGGCTTCGGCTGTATGGACCACAGTTACTCTAGTCCCTGCCAGGAGCCTAATGCCCCGGGGGATCAGAGCTGGGTCCTCTTTTGAGGACCATTTGACGATGGCACCCGTCGCAGTTTTTTGTGTTTCACTCTTTATGTGTGTGCACATTTTTTCCTGCACCGGGTGGAGTTTTTGGGTTGTGTTTTGCACGCCACAGGCTTTTCAATAGAAAAAAAAAGGAGCACTCCACCTAAGACCATGCAAATCCGCCGGGTTGATGGGGGCCTGGAAGGGCTAGTATTGGTGGGGGCTGTTAGCCACAGGGCAGCTCTCCCTAAGAAAAAAAGGGCTCTCGATCTGGCAGGGGTGGAGGGCTGCACTGGCCGGTCGGGGGGTTGGATTTGGGACTTGAAAGCCTATGGTGCATGTGCCCCTGGAGTGGCAGTCCAGGGGTACCGGAATAATCACTGTGAGCAGGGCCGCCATCAGGGGGGTACAGGCAGTACACCTGTAAGGGGCCGGAGGTCCCCAGGGGCCCGGAGGCCCACAGGGCCCCAGATGGCAACCCCCCCTTTTTTATTTATTTTTTATATATTTTTTTAATATATATATATAATTATTAAAGGGCCCAGAGGTCCCCAGGGCCCCGGATGGCAACCCCCCTTTTTTTTATTTTTTATAAATGTTTATTTTATTTTTTTATATATATATTTTTTATTTATTTTTTATTAAGGGGCCCAGAGGTTTCTTTTTTTTTTATTATTATTAAAGGGCCCAGAGGTCCCGGATGGCAACCCCCCTTTTTTTGTAATTTCTTTTTATTAAAAAAATTAAAAAAAAATTGTGTGTGTATATATATATATATATATATATATATATATATTGTTATTAAAGGGCCCAGAGGTCCCCAGGGTCCCAGATGGCAACCCCCCTTTTTAAAAAAAAATAATATATACATTTTTTTTTTTTTTTGGGACCGGAGGAATTTTTTTATTCCTGGCCATTGTATTGCACAATGGCCACCTTTCACTCTCCTCTTCACTATCCCTTTCCCCACTTTTTTCAAATTATTCCATTGTTTGTCACGTTTTTGTATTTTTATGTTTGGTACACGTTTTTGCACGGTGTGATGAGTAGGGTACTGGTCCTCGGGCCTGTCCTGAAAGTCTTGGGAGGGGGTGGATATGGCCTTCTGGCTTAGTCCCTCTCTCATGGGGTCTCCCTTCGGGGGACCCACACCCCGAGAAAGGGGTCTGTCTGGCTTCGGCTGGACAGACCATAGTGTAAGTACCTTGTTCCCTGTCAGGAGCCTAATGCCCCGGGGGATTCAGGGCAGGGCCCTCTGATTTTAGAGGGCCAAGTGTACCCGCTGCAGGTTTTTGTGTCACTACTTTATGTTGTGCACATTTTTTTTGCACCGGGTGAAGTTTTTTGAGTGTGTTACACACACAATGGGCTTTCAATAAAAAATAAATTAAAAAAAGGAGCACTCCACCTAAACAATGTTTCCTATTAAAACTTAGTAAAGAAGCCTCCTCGTTGCATTGTTCTGATTTATCATTGTGTCATTCATCTTGTGCAGCTGACTGCCCTTTAGCTAAATCCCAATGGACCATTATTGGCATGGGAAAATCTAGGCCAGGATCTCAGCGCTGAGCCACACCCACTGTATTTGTCAGTAGCATAAGGTCATGTGACAAGAGGCTGCAGTGCCACATCACAGCACTATGATATCTTTCTTAAGCCTGGTACACAGGATCAGATTTTCTGCGGACAAAGCGTAGGACTTTTGTCCGAAGGGTGTTGGCCGTGAACTTGTATTGCATACAAACGGAAAAGAATTGCCGGCCAACAAACACAAACTACGTGGGTTTTCAGCTCTTTAGCACCACCCTTTGGGCAACTTCTGCTAATGTTGTGTTATGGTTAGCATTTTATTCTGAGCATGCATGTTTGTACTTTGGATTTTTTTCCGAAGGCCTTTTGTACACACGATCAGCAGCACACATTTGTTGTCGGAAAATTTTAAAGCATGCTGTCCAATATTTGTCCGATGGAGCATACAAACAGACGGATTTTCCGACAAAACCCTTCCATCACACAATTCCCGTCGGAAAATCGGATCGCGTGTACGGGCCTTAAGTCTGACTGCAGTGGACTATATAAAGTCAATTTCAGACAGGCAACAGCGCTTACTGCCCTCTGAAAAGTAATGCGTAATGGTAGAGGGTGGTAGAGCAGTGGCTGAAAAGCGTTCAAGAAGCGCCGCTGCTTCTTAATACTCTTTTTTTGGTTTTCTTTATTTAATTGCCAAATAGCAATATTACATTGCTGGACCACGCTGAGCATCCCCATTAATTTTAATGGGTGAGCAACCCCATGATCTCAATTGATCTCAATGGGCAAGTTTTACAGATGGTGCGACCTACCAAACTCTGCATCCTGAATTAAAAATGCTTCAGCCATGGCATTGCAGCCGTGGCATGTGTAAGGCCTTGTAAGGCTGTAATGTTAGCATTCAGGTGGGAGGCTAGGGTGCGGTAAAACTGTGACTTAGCCACCTGTTTTTACATACCTCCCAACTTTTTGAGATGGGGATGAGGGACACCTATAAGCAAAAGTATACAGGCATAGGACACACCCCTTGCCACGCCCTCTTAAAGGAGAATTTAACAAGAAATCAAGATTGGTTAAACCCACTACTATTCCTTTATATTGGCTTATGGAATTTACAAATGTAGCAATTTAGAAATCAGATGAAAGGTTTGGCGCTGGGAAACACTTTTTGATAGATAAAAAGTGCAATTTATATACAGCTATATAGATCAGACCACAATGAGGGACAAATGAGGAAGAATGAGGGACAGAGGGACATTGCTCCAAATCAGGGACAGTCCCTCGAAATCAGGGACAGTTGGGAGCTATAGTTTTAACTGCCTCCCAGCCTCCCATGTGAAATAGCCTTTAACCCCCCTGGCGGTATTCCCGAGTTTGACTCGGGGTTACATTTTGTGCTAGGATCAGTAACCCCAAGTCAGACTCGGGCTCGCCTTGCAGCATCCATAGGCAGGGTTCACTTACCTTGTTCCTGGATCCAGCGATGCCACCGCGCTGTGTGAGCAAGCGGGTCCTCGCTCGATTCACACAGTGCCTCTGTGTGCTGCCGATCTCCGTTCCCTGCGACGTTACGACGCACGGGGGAGGAGAACAGCGCCAAATTCAAAAACGTAAACAAACACATTACATACAGTATACTGTAATCTTATAGATTACAGTACTGTATGTAAAAAATACACACCCCCCTTGTCCCTAGTGGTCTCCCCAGTGTCCTACATGTTCTTTTATATAATAAAAACGGTTCTTTCTCCCTGCAAACTGTAGATTGTCCATAGCAACCAAAAGTGTCCCTTTATGTCAAAAATGGTTTTAGAGCAGCTAGAAAACAGCGATAATAAATTATAATCACTTGCAGAATTGTGCGATAGCGATTTGTGGGGAAATTCGTCATAAAAAAATAAAAGTATTGACAGCGACAATTCTGCAACTGAGCAAATTTCAGTGATTTTGAGTTGATTACATTATTGAATAATTTTTATTATAATTACATTATTATTTGTTATAATTATTTATAATTATTTATTATATTATAATTTATAATTTTGTTTTTAAAAAAATTTCATACCCGGGATGCCTACTAGACTCTTGTTTGGTCAGATTTATTAAGTGAGTTATTCCTAAAAATTACAGGCCTACAATATAAAACGCCAAATTTCCTTGCAAATAATGGTACCGCTTTCAGCACCTAAAATCTAAAATAATCATACCACTAGGGAGGTTAAACTTCATGTTACTCCAGTGTCCAAGTGTTAGCAATCACTGAGTCATTAATGGTATCCAGGTATCCAGCTAGCACTGCAATTGTGCTAAAATCACAGGTTTATCAATCACAATTAGGCTGGGTTCACACTACTACACTACTTTCATCCTACGTTGCCCTGCTACATTGGTCCTACATTTATCCTACATTGGTCCTACATCCATCCTACTGTCATGAACAGGATACTACTTTGGTCCGACTTCAATGATATTCAATGGAGTGAAGTAGGATCAATGTAGGACCAAAAGTAGTACAGGGAGCATTTTCAAAGTCAGACCGACTTGTGTAGGACCAGTTAAGACGGCTCTCATAGGAAACATTGATTTTCACACGCCATGCTACATGAGGCTCCCAATGTAGGACCGTTTGTCGGACAAGTGTGAACCCAGCCTCAATCTGAAGTCTGTGTAATTCGCTGTAGCCAGAATCAAAAGGCCACCTTACAGGGTCTCTGAGGCCCCATACTCACGACCAAACATGTTTGCTGAAACTGGCCCGCGGACCAGTTTCAGCAGACATGTTTGGTCGTGTGTAGTTACGAGCGTACAGAATTTCACCGTACATTTGCCCGCCGGGCCGTTTTTCAGCAGACATTTATTTCCAAACTTGTTTTAAAACCGTCCGCTCAAATCCTGTCCGAACGGACATGTTTGGTGGTGAGTACACAAAACCAACGTACAAAAACCCCGCGCATGCTCAGACTAAATGAGGCCACGGGAGCGCTCGTTCAGGTAAAACTCACGTTTGTTTGGGATATGGCACATTCGTCAATAGAAAGATTAATTCTAGCAATAGAACACTGAAGCAAACCACACAATAAACAACGCTTGATGCCGTCGTTTTATTCATTCTTCTCTTGCTATAACTAATCAGTTATTTAGCTCATGTTATTTCAACTGAGTTGTTCCATACTGAAAAGTGACATTTGTTAGCTGTGATGTAGTAAGATTTTTGCAAACTTTTATTGGGCCGACGTATCATATTTTTAGTGGTCCTCCACATTTCAAATTTTTTGCTTTTAATGTTTAATGGTTATCTTTCCCACTTTATTTAGGTGTTTATAGTTATGTCACCATTTAGAATATTTTAATAGGAAAAAGTTTTGATTTTGCTTTTGTTTGTATATTTAACTGGATTATTTTGAAGCTTGTTTAAATTGTCTACCATGTTGGCACACCAAATGCCCCCCCCCATGAGTTAGTGAATATTTTAGATTAAACATTTTATTTGTTTGTAATGTTTGATGCCTAAAATAATACCCACAGTATTACAAACAATAGGCACGTTTTTCAAATCAACAAAAAGGCTTTTATTTGAGCAAATTATAAAAAGGATCAAAAACAGAATGGCAGCACTTGAACAGCTAGCAAAATACATGCAAACTTGCATTTGAAACATGGTGAAGGATAAACTAGCCAACCTCAGGAAGCACACAAAATAAAATCTGAAGCAGCAGCACATAACCAAAGGAACCCAAGCTGTGGTAGTCCAAACAAGATGCCATTTGTGGGGGATCAAATGGAAGGCAGGGCATCAACGTCTCCTCTTCCTTGCAACCTTCCTTCCAGGCTGCCTTCCAGCGGGTCTTCCCTGGGCCCTTGCAGGTGGGGATGATGTGGCAGCAGGAGTATGATTTTCAGCAAGCCGGGCCGGGTCACATAGCCCAGTGTCTGGGGTCAGCATCTCCCTCTGCATCCACCAAAGGGCCTGGTTGATGATGCCCTTGGCCAATTGCCTCTGCTCCTCCGTGCCTTTATTGAGATCATGTGCCACGGAGGCACTGTAGGCCTCAGTGGGGTTGAGGGGGGCCCTCATGATGGCACTCGCCTCCTGAATCATTTTGAGGCTGGCTTCCTCCACTGCCCCCAATTTCTTCTTACGGCCTGGTGGCCTAATATAAAGGGGAGGAGCCTGGCTGGTGGTGCTTGTCCTGGGGAGCTGCTGAACGCCACTGGGCCCGGCCTCCTCCTGGCTGCCACTGACCCCTTCGTCCTGGCTGACAGTGAGGAGAGGATCTGCCACCTCCTGGCTGGTCTCTTCTTCCTGTGTAAAAAAAAGGGACATGTTGTAATATATTTAGGAATATACTCACTCACATTTTCATGCTTGAATCTTATTTTTTGCCTTGAATTTAAACTTGAAAACAGACTCACCCTCTGACCCCTGCAGTTGTCATCCCTGACACCTATTTGTTTGCCCACGATTTTATATTTTTACTTCCCAGCTTGTATTTTATTAACCAATATCAAGTCAAGAATCAAACAATAATTAATATTATTACATAAATAGTTATGAAACTACTTTACCTCATCATCGTAGAGGCGCAGATCTGCCTCTCTGTCAGCCAGGCCCTCTTCATCTGACTCTGCAGGG
This sequence comes from Rana temporaria, assembly GCF_905171775.1. Lineage (NCBI taxonomy): Eukaryota > Metazoa > Chordata > Amphibia > Anura > Ranidae > Rana > Rana temporaria. Next base: position 189,318,135 of record NC_053494.1, on the reverse strand, counting down.
CTGTGGTGATCTGGGGAAGTCCCGCTGGGAGGTAGCGTGGAGGAAAGGTTGGGATTCAGACTTGACATTGATGGCCTGCCTTCCAGTTGATCCCGCAAAAATGACATCTGGCTGTAATACCACAGCTTGGGTTCCTTTGGTGGTCTTGCTGCTGCTCCAGATCTTAGCTGCTTTTGGTGAGCTTTGTACGCTCTCCTATATGTGCCCCTGAGGTTGGCAAGTTTATCCTTCACCATGTTGGCACTGCATTCTGGCACCCATGTCCTCATGTATGCTGCTAGCTGTTCAAGTGCTGCCGCTCGTACGTCCTTATTGTGGTAGGTGGGCTGCTTTGAATCCCACAGGATGGGCATTTCCCTAAATGTATCCAGCAAGTGCTGGATAATCTCTTGGGTCTGCAGGAGATCCATTGGGAAATTATGATTTACTCTTTTTTATTCTAGATTGAAAAAATAAAAAGAAACCAAAAACACAATTAAAAAAAGCCTCAGCATTTACATTGATAGAATATGTTGTTTAAAAAGTAGTACCTATATAGAAATACAAACACAGTGTCTCTTGTTTAGAAAATGCTGGCCAGCTCTGCCCCATTGGTTGGTTTTAGCTAACATTTTTTTTATACATGCCGCCCCTTTGGTTACATTGCAGGAAATAATAGAAATCTACAACCATACACAATTATTACAAATGACAGCATTCATCAAGGCACTATTGCATGTGTAGATATCCTGCCCCTCAGCATTGATTACATGAAAGAAACTTCCTAATGACCTCTGTCCAACCAACACAGAACAATACTTGGCCTGATCTGAATACACCCTACATAATTGATAATGAGTCACAGCATTTTTGACCTCTCTATTTTGTGATGTCTACAAAAGCATTTGGGTACGAAAATCACATTCTGGTATCCAAGAGACATAATAGCTTAATTAAACTGTGCAACCAACAGACCAAACCCCCATCCCATGGCTCTACATTTTAGAGCCCGCTGCTGATCCCATGTTTAAATTTCTTACCTGCCTCTCTCAAAATCCTCGTTTCTTACGCTCGCTGAATTAACACGTAACCTACGTAATCACGTCAAGCGCCTTTTATCCACTCCGCGTATGTATGAAACGCCGCCCTCGTCACCTTTGCCATGCCCCTAATCAATTGAAAAAGTAAATATGGCGTTAACTGTGTAGGTTCTGGAATCGCGCGAATATTCTCCGCGTAACCTACGTCAATACGTTGTTGGCATTCGCGACACTCCGCATATGCAAGAATCCCCGCCCTCATCTCCACCCCTGACGGGACATTTCCTCGTTTCCACGCCCCTAATCTCTGTGGGAAGGAAAGATGGCGATGTCACACGAGCGGGCACGGAGCTCTCATGGCGCAAGAGAAGGGACAGAGGCAGGACCGTCCCGATCCAGGCCTAAAAGATATAAAGCCACTAATATGGCGTTCGAAGAAATGGTGGAGTTGGTTTACATCATGAGGAGGAAGGATTATGATGGTGAATGTGGGCCCTACAAAACACCGAACCGTAGAAAGTCACACATAATGGACAAGGTGGCAAGGAGAATGAGGAGAATGTTTGGTGTCACCAGGTCAAAGGAGCAACTACGGAAGCGTTGGTCCGATTTAAAATTGAGGGAGCCACATCACATGAAGAAGATACTCAAAATTCTGCGTAAAAGTAAGTCCATATTATTTAAGGGGGGGGGGAATGTCTGCAATAATGTGTTGACATGTATTTTTTCACATCTGCCTCCTTGGCCTGCTTGTACTTTTGAACACGTGTACATACTGTATTGTGTTTATGTCAAATAACAACCCTTACCAAATTTTGTGAAATAGTAAACACGCGTAATATGACATTGTTTAGCAAAAATGTGACGTTACTCCAGGAACAACACACCTGGACATGGCTGACTGGCCCCAAACTTGGTTTTCCAACATTGTTGAATAGCAAAATCACAGAAATTAAATTGAGTGAATGTGACAGGCAAACAAGATTCATTCTCCAAAATGCAAATAAAGATGATGTTTTAACATCTTGAAATGCAAAGCACCTGTGTCTCAAAAATCAAAGTATATTTATTTGGAGGGTCGACGAGAATTAATGTTTTGGGGGGACATCCATGTGTGTCACTTCTTTGCAAAAAAGGGGCAGGATCAGAGCTTGGCCTAGAACTACGCCAAAAATGGAGGATTGCTGAAAGAATAAACAACCAAAAATCATCATAAATGTATCGTCTATGCAATGTGTGCGATTTATGATATCCAATATCTGTGTGCTGATGAGTATACCTTTTGTTTTTTATTATTTCTTATAGGGGAAAGAAGACGCCAGCAATTGGAGGAGGCAGAGAGGGCCAGACACCCGCAAAATCAAACACCTCCACATGTTGAGCAGGAGGAGGCTGGGGAAGGAAGAGAGGAGGATGTGGAAGGAGAAGAGGATGTGGAAGGAGAAGAGGATGTGGAAGGAGAAGAGGATGTGGAAGGAGAAGAGGATGTGGAAGGAGAAGAGGATGTGGAAGGAGAAGAGGAAGGAAGAAAGGAGGAAGGAAGAGAGGAGGAAGAAGTAATTTTGGACTTAGAATTTATAGCAGATGAAGGGCAAGTGGCGGAAGAACAATTTGGCGAATTGAAAGAAGGTGGATTGATGGATGAAGGAGGAGTCGAAGATGATGGGGAGGTGGTGGAAGAAGGCGGAGTGATAGAAGATGATGGGGAGGTGGTGGAAGAAGGAGGAGTGATAGAAGATGAAGAAATTGGGGATGTGGAAATTATCAGGCCATCAGGTCAGTGTCACCCCTATATTAATAGGGCCAAACATATGCAGATAGGCTGGAAATTATTTACATATTTTGAATGCCAATTTGTTTCTTTTTAGGGGATGAAGATGGTGTAGCACATTTTTCACGTGCAAGTGCTTCTATAATTGTACAGCAAGTAATGGAGTGCAGCACGGAAATGGACATTATGCGGGAAAGGATGCTAGTCATGGAGCAGAATGTGCGAAATGTCATTTCAGAGTGTAGCACGGAAATGGACAACATGCGACAAAGGATGCTAGTCATCGAACAAAATTACAAAAATATCATTGACATGATGGGCCGTGTCAAAGACTGAACCCCAGAAGCCCATCCCCCGCCCATCCCCCGCCCACAAAACCCTTTTTAATTTTTGTACTTTATAATACGCCAAAATTTCTAAATGCACACACAGTGTGCCAATATGTGCTATCTGCCATCACAGACTATCTATTGTCTGTGCTTTGTGGGTACAAACCCCTCCTCGATCCTCAAGTAGTTGAGAGGAAGGGTTTGCTCCCACAAAACACAGACATTGATCACCCATGATGTCAGATAGCACATGTGGCCATTTGTCTGTTTAACCAATGACATTTGGCGAGTTTTCACTGAATGTGTGCATTTAGAAATTTTGGCGTGTTCCAGTGTGAAAGCACACCATCCATATGACTGACTGCTGTTCTTTTTTTAAATTTTTGTTTGGTGTTGATCTTTTTTGGTTTGTAAATGTTTCCAGTTTCAGATCACAAAACGAACAAGAAATCTCACCTAAAGAAAGAAGTTAACTAATTTTTCTAAAAATAAAAAAATAATTTGTGTTGTGTTAAAATCTTGTTGAAAAAATTAGACACAAACAAATACAAAGCCTAAAAATGTTTTGTATAAAAACAATACACAAACATTTCTAAATGTAAATAAATGTCTTCGAAACAAATACCCAAAAATAAATTAGAAAATAAAAAATAACCCCAAAAATTTCTACATAAATTAGTCTGGGTTATTGAAAACCAAACTAAATAAGAACTTAAATTTTTAACCAAAGTCTAAAAAAATTCTGTTTAGAAGTGTGTATATATATATATATATATATATATATATATATATATATATATATATATATATATATATATATATATATATATATCTAGAGATAGATATATAGGAGACAAGCCCAAAAATTCTTGCGTATAGTTTCAGTGAAATTATTCTTACATTGTGTTTCGATCATTATTATTGCTAATCACTGTCAATAAAGACAAAAAAATAAATAATTAAAAGCCAATATTTTGTTACAAAAATTTGCAGGAAATGTTTTCTGCCTAAAAATACACATTTCTTGTTAAAAAATGACTAAAATAAAAAAAAAAAAATGTGACATCAAAAGCAGAAAAATGAGTGGCTTCTTATTTCTAGACTGAATACCCAGTTAGTAGATGAGTGAATAATGTGCAAATGTGGTTAGTTAATACATCTGAGTAAGTAAATCTGGCACTAGAAGTGCACTATTTTTGGAGATAACCTGGAAGACAGAAAAATATAGAAAAAGCAGTAATGACAAACAACTGTATAAAGTCCAATGGTCTAATTATTTATTAGTTGTGAGAATATTCCTTTCTTTGGGGGCCGAATTAGAAAGAAATATGATCTGGCATAGCAATGGCCCCCCGACCCATGAAGTACTCAACATATTTGTCGCGTACCTCACGAGCAGATTGGGGGGCCAAGCCAGCGCGACCAGTGTCCAGGCCAGGAATGTTCTCTGAGGGTAGTCCTGCCTCAGAGCCCATGGAGGCTAGGTACGTCTGGGAGTGCCTGCGTAGAAAATTGTGCAAAATGCAGCAGGCAAATATAATGGTGTTCAATTTATATTCCGCCAAATGTATCGATGTCAGGAACAGGCGGAACCGGTTGCTGAGGATCCCAAAGGCATTCTCGACTACCCTCCGAGCCCTGGACAACCGAAAATTGAACACACTCCTCTCTGAGGTGAGGGTCCTCTGGGGAAAAGGCCGCATTAGGTGAGGTCCAAGGCCGAAAGCCTCGTCCGCTAGGAACACAAACGGAAGTCCTTCCACATTATCTTCATCTGGTGGCAATGCCAGACCACCAGTTTGGAGACGATCATAGAAATCAGTCCGTGCGAACACTCCCCCATCAGACATCCGGCCGTTCTTCCCCACGTCCACATATAGAAACTCATACTGTGCCGACACCACCGCCATCAACACGATACTATGATAACCCTTGTAGTTATAATAGTAGGACCCCGAGTGGGGTGGGGGCACAATGCGGACGTGTTTCCCATCTATTGCTCCACCGCAGTTAGGAAAATCCCACCGCTCGGCAAATTGGGAAGCCACAGACTGCCATTCCTGTGGTGTGGAGGGTAGCTGTGGGGACAAACAAAAAAAGAGATTTAGTACTTTGGCACATAAACATTGCAAACATAATCATACAAGCATCCTTGTGCAACTTTCCATTTTTAAAATAGCATTTGCAAATTATGAAGGGAGAATTTCGGGGCACAAATAGATAGGCCCACTTAATTAATAAGAGACTCCACAGCCCTCTGATGGGGACAAAAACACTTTGAAGGGGGGGGTGGGGGGTGTTTAAACTGTTTTTAGAAAACAAAAAAAAAAAGTGGCATGGTGGGGGTTGGCCCGAAGATAGCATGCTGGACAGGTTAATATTGGGTAAGATCAAAATATGCAGGTAGGCCAAAATAACAAGAACATGTAAAAGCTGATATCAACATGCATAGGGAGAAAAGGGAACGTTAGTTAAACACACAGCATATCTGGGAAATAAAATAAAAAGTTAGTTTGCCACATTATTAAAGACACATTGTGAGGTTAAAATGAGGAAACTTACCTTCATATACTCCTCGTGCATAACTTTAATGATGGCAGCACACGTGTCCGGTATGATGACCCCAAGCGCCTGCGGAGAGATGCCTGTCGAGAACTTGAGGTCCTGCAGGCTCCTCCCAGTCGCCAGGTACCGCAACGTGGCAATAAGCCTCTGCTCGGCCGTGATGGCTTGGCGCATCACAGTGTCCTGCCTCGTGATATAGGGGGACAGAAGTTCCAGCAGACTGTTGAATACGGGGTCCGTCATGCGGAGAAAATTCCTATAGTCATTAGGATTATTCTCCTGGAGTTCCCTAAGCAGAGGCATATGAGAGAACTGGTCACGCTGGCGCAACCAATTCTTGGTCCAGAAACGCCTCCGCCCCCTGTTTCTGGCCAAAGTACTGGAATAATGAACATATCCAGCAGCCATCCCATAAACAGCACCAACTCGCGAAAATTGACGCTGCTGCTCCATCATGGCTTCAAACCGGCCGGCTGGTCAGTCAAGAACACACTCCAACAGAAAGCACAATCAAATCCAGCGGTACCTGCAAAGAACGCACGACACACAGATACGAACGCACAGTACGAATCTGCTAAGCAGAACGAACTGCACGCCTGTACCCGAATGCCAACTACGTACCCACAAGCACACGCACTGAACGAGAAAATACTACCTGCTAAAGCCTGGAGACCGAGAAGCGCGAATCAGCTCTAACCAAACCTTCACTAACACGAGCAAAGCCGTAACTAGCAAAAGCGGAACAGAGGGCGTCGCCATTGACTTTGGCCTTTCCCTTTATAGTGACGTCAAACGTGGATTACGTGCACGCGTTCAGGTCCGCAGGGAAATATCGTCCGCTGGTGTGTACAAGCCAGCGGGCCAAATGAAAAAACAGCCTTGTACGCCGGAAACAGCCCGTCGGACATTTCGAGCGAACATGTTTGGTCGTGAGTACTCGGCCTGAGAGTGTACTTCCTGAAGCCTGTGCTGTATAATGTCTTCTCTCCCTGCTCCTCTCTCTTTGGAGTTTTGCAAACTTGTCTTAGGCCCCTTTTACACTGGGGTGGGAGGTGCAGGGGCCGCTAGTGGTATGGTTTTAACCCCCGCTAGCGGCCAAAAAAGTGTTAATACCACTGTCGATGCGCCTCTGCAGAGGCGAATTGCCGGCGGTATTACTGCGGTGTCCCATTGTTTTCAATGAGAAAAAGCGGTAAACACACCACGCCAAAGATGCTGCTGGCAGGACTTTTGGAGCGGTCCTGCCAGCGCATCGCCTCAGTGTGAAAGCACTCGAGCTTTCACATTGAGACTACAGGGCAGGAGTTTTTCAGGCGGTATTTATGTGCTATTTTTAGCGCTAAAACGCCTGAAAAAAACCTTGGTGTGAAAGGGGTCTTATTCTCAGTGCTGTAAGCTTTTATGATCAAGAATCTCAGTAGTGTGTAAAGCCAAAAAACTTTTTTTAATTTTTTTTTTTTTTTTTTCTTTTTAGTCTTTGATGGCATGCAGAATGGTTAGTACCTCTGTTTGATTCTCATTGCTGTCTGCTAGGGAGATTCACCATCGTTATTGTTAACCATTGCTACTGGAGTAGAAAGTGATGGGAAATCCAAAATGTTATGCTTTTTACCAGAACAGGAGGAAAGAAGAAATGGGGAAGAGTGTTCTGGTGACAACTATCTAGGGCACTGGGGGAGTGTCCCCTCATATTTGATAGATTTCGTCTCACTTCCTGTTTCCTGTGTCTCTAGGACAGGAATTGAAGGAAAATCTCCCAGTTGGAACATGGACAGAAACCCTAAACTTACCGTATTTATCGGCGTATATCGCGCACTATTTTCTCCTTAAAATAAGGGGGAAAACGTGGGTGCGCGATATACGCCGATAGCCGCTTCCCGCGCTCAGTTTGAAATCCTGCGCCGACATATACCGAGTGCAGTACACTCGGGTACATTCGGCCAGGCTCGGCTTCGCTCGTGCTCATGCATAAACGTCACAGAGCGTGAGCGCGAGCGACGCCGAGCCTTGCCGAATGTACCCGAGTGTACTGCACTCGGTATATGTCGGTGGAGGCGTTCGAACTGAGCGCGGGAAGCGGGGACTCGACGTGAGGCGCGCGCTGGAGAAGCCGGGAGGACACCATCGAGGCCGCAGACGGACGCCGGACCGGACGATGGACGCTGGGAAGACACCAAAACTGTAAGTAATGCAATCATATAAAAAAATTTTTTACAGGAATTTCGGGGGCACTTTGGGGGTGCGCGGTATACGCGGAAGCGCGTTATACTGCGATAAATACGGTAAATAAAAAGTTTGGGCTCCAGAAAACGTTGCAGTTCACTAAATCCATTGCCACCAGAGTTAGCAGGCTTCTCATAGGTCTTCCAGGCAGAAGTGCAGCCTTTTTTTCACATGATTTTGCTGTACAACCTTCCTGTCATTGTCCAGTACATGTAGGCCCAGCTTCATAATGTTCAGAGAGGGGCAGCACCTACCTGTGTAACACCTGCCTGGTTTCTAGCCTATCAGATCTAGGGGTGCAGTAATATAAGTTAGGGGGTATAATGTCAATATTGTGACAGAGATGCAGGAAAGCAGTATTCCCCATTCACTCGGCATGTTTCTGTACCACGAGTCACAACCTGGAAATAACGTATGACAGGAACTGCAGAGGCAGTGCAGAAGTGAACCGGGGACACTAGTATGTAGGCTGTCATTGGATTAGGATGATAAAACAGAACCTGTCCCCCCCATTATATCCCTCCTTACTTCACTAGTCCTCATCAGAGTTCCCTCCTACATCAGAGGTCCTATAGGAGTACCCAGCAGTGGTGGCTCATTCATATGGGGTGCAGGGGCGCCACCCCCTAATCTACATGCAGGGCGCCGGACACATGGATTCCATTGGGGTTTATTTTTTATTTTAAGAAGCACGTGATCAGAGCCTGGGGCTCTACTTGGCTTCAAAAAACGGGTGGGCTCGGGGCGCAGAGCACTATGCCCCGAGCCCACCCAATTGTGTGACAATAGCGAAAATGCCCCCATCAGAGCCCCGCTTACATCAATTGCCCCCATCAGAGTGCCCTTTCACATCAAATTCTCCCATCAGGGTCCCCTTACATCAATTTTCCCCATCAAGTCTCATGGATTAGTGGATGCCCTCTCAGGGATCTGGGGGGGGGGGGCACAACTAAAATCTGGGAGGGCACAGCCCACCCTAGCACCCCCCTTGATCTGGGCCTGCTTTAGACCCATTCAGATGGTGAGCACATTATACCAGCAATCACAAGGGCATGGCCATACCTGAATTTGTGGAACGCTGCACATACCTCCCAACATTTCGAGATGGGAATGAGGGACACCTACTAGCAAAGGTATGTAGGCATAGGACACGCCCCCATCACGCCCCTTAAAGGAGAATTAACCCAAAAAAAGGTTAATTAAATCCACAAGTGCTTTTTTTTAACACTACTATTCCTTCATATTGGCTGATAAAACGTACAAATGCAGCAATTTGGAAAATGGATGAAAGGTTTAGCACTGGGAAACACTTTTTGATAGATAAAAAGTGCATTTTATATACAACTATATAGATCAGACCAAAATGAGGGACAAATGAGGAGCAATGAGGGACAGAGGGACATTGCTCCAAACCAGGGACAGTCCCTCGAAATCAGGGACAGTTGGGAGCTATGCGCTGCACTAGATGAATGGCAGCATGAAAATTAGATCCACTCGGTAATTAGGTTGTACCTCTGAGTCAATTTAACCACTTGACCACTGGGCACTTAAACCCCCTTCCTAACCAGACCAATTTTCAGCTTTCGGTGCTCTCACAATTTGAATGACAATTACTCAGTCATACAACATTGTGCCCATCTGAAATTTTTGTCCTTTTTTCCCCACAAATAGAGCTTTCTTTTGGTGGTATTTGATCACCTCTGTGGTTTTTTATTTTTTGCGCTATAAAAGAAAAAACACTGAAAATTCTGTAAAAATAAAAAAATCTCTCGTTTCTGTCATATTAGCAGGTATTGCGGAGTATTGGGGGTATTGCAGAGTATTGGGGGTATTGCAGAGTACGGGTGGTATTGCAGAGTATTGGGTGGTATTGCAGAGTATTGGGGGGTATTGCAGAGTATGGGGGGTATTTCAGAGTATGGGGGGTATTGCAGAGTATTGCACAGGGAGGGATGTCACAGATCCAGCCCACAGCAGCTGCTGCTGCTTCCGCTCTCCCCCTCTCCTCTCACACTGTACCGATCGGTACAGAGAGGAGAGGGAGGAACCGGCGTCATCACATGACGCCGGTTTGTTTACAAGTGATAGCTCCGTCATTTGACGGAGCGATCACGTGGTAAACGGCCGCTATCAGCGGCAATTTACTGCGATCTGTGATGCGCCAAGGGGCGCGCGAGAGGAGGGACGTCCTCCCAGAACAACTCGACCGCGCTGTAGACGTCTTTTGTCTATGTCGCGGTGGCAAAGAGGTTAAATGCAATGTTTCAATTTTATCTATAAAATGAAAAGACAGACACCAAGCTGGAAATACAAGTATGGAAGATGAAGAAGAGCTTTGTAGGAAATGTTAGGGCCACACATGATGACATGAAAACCTGCATGCATTACATGGGCTAAAGTCACATCTGATTTTTGTCACATTGTGAATGAAGCTTTGAACAGTAATTGTTTTTCTTGCACACATTCACATCTATACCAGCAGAGACAACCTGTCACCTTATATTGTCTTCATGTGTTGATAGCACTGTCACTGATACACAATGCTGTAAATACAGCTGAGGTCTTGGCGTTAGGCGAGTCCTGACTCCTTCACACCCTTTTGTTTATATAGATCCACCTATAGAGCTGCCGACATTCATTGCTGTGCTCACAGTTATCGATATGGCTGAAATAACTGTCTGTCCTGTTCTACAGCCTCTAAATCAACTGTCATTCTCTTGCTTTTATTTTTCAGTTCAGATTTTTAATCCGGTTGGTGGCCATGGGACAAATGGGACAGCTGGGCTATTATTTGTAGGGTCTGCTTGAGCTTCTATAGTGCTCATGTTTGATGGACCTCTGGGTGGACATACATGATCTTATACTCACAAGCAGGGTCGTTTGAAGGAATTTGGGGGCCCCAAGCAAAATGGGGGCCCCCAAGCACCCACTGCATGCAAAGCCTAAGTTAGCGCTACACTATTTTTTTACACCCATGTTCTTACTCCCCCCCCCCCCCCCAGTCCCTATGTTTTTCTATTCTCACCTCCCCTTCTTCCCTGTTGGCTGCCGCTGTAGCGTGGCCGAGCTCCTCTTCCTCCTGTCAGTCCAGTGTTCTATCATTATGGTTCCCCAGTCCCCTATCAGATAGTGCCCGGGCTGGGCCGGGTACCGTGCGGTACAGGAGATTCAGTTTCCTGTGTTCCTGGCCGGACTGACAGGAAGTGAGCACTCAGTGTGCCCTTCCTGTCAGTCCAGCCGGAAACAGAAAACTGAATCTCCTGTACCACGCGCGGTACCCGGCCGGACTGACAGGACTCCAGGAGGAAGGAAGAGGGGCTCGGCCACGCTACAGCCTGGGAAGGGGAAGTTGGGGGCCCCAGGCCAGCTCGGGGCCCCAAGCAATTGTTTGTTTTGCCTGTCCTGTAGCGACAGGCCTGCTCATAAGCATTACCATACAGTCTAGAACAGCCTTTCTCAACCAGGGTTCCTCCAGAGTTCTGGGGTTCCTTGACCAGTGAGCAGTGGTGGACTGTTCTCTGCCTGACAGTGTCTGTGTGGTTCCAACACCAATGTAAGGTGGACACTACACTGACCACCAATGTAAGATGGACACTACACTGACCACCAATGTAAGGCGGACACTACACTGACCACCAATGTAAGGCGGACACTACACTGACCACCAATGTAAGGCGGACACTACACTGACCACCAATGTAAGGCGGACACTACACTGACCACCAATGTAAGGCGGACACTACACTGACCACCAATGTAAGGCGGACACTACACTGACCATGTAATGAATCATTTGAGTTTCCATAATTTCTTATGGGGAAATTTGCTTTGATATACAAGTGCTTTGGATTACAAGCATGTTTCTGGAATGAATTATGCTCGCAGTCCAAGATTTTACTGTAAATGAACTGCCAATGGATTTCAATGGCCAAAAAAGTGGACAAGACCATTTTTATTGCAGTGCCCTGCATGTACTTGCCATGCTACTGTAACAGTGCATTGGGGTGCCATTCAAAATATGTCACTGCAAGGTAACGCACTGCACTTGTTAAATGTTGTAGAAATATGACCATGCGTTGCGATAACGCACAGTGAAATGCATATTTTACCAAGCGTTACCATAATGCATCAGTATGAACAGGCACTTCGCATCTGCTACCTTTTCTTTTTGAAGTCACATTGATCAAATGAGACATTGTCACGCTGGCGCCCAGGAGGAAAGACTTATACACTCATTGCTTCTAATTATTGTTAATAGTAAAGCACAGCCAGGAGCCAAACCCTCATATAGCCATTGTGTGGTATCTGGAGGTTGGCATATTGAACAGTGCTACCCATTGTTTCAGTCGCTGGCAACGCTGGCACCCACCCATATTCCTAATAAGAGATCAAACCCATGTAATTAGTGTGTTGCAAGAAGCTGATGTCATATCACAAGGGGCTCAGAACTGAGCAAGGTGCATATACATTTATAGAAAAGAAAAAAGACTTCCACGATGTCGTCGATAGACCTGTGACATTGTGCTGTGTATTGCAGAATGCCATAGGACCATGCTGTATGCAGACAATGGCTGAGCTGCTTTGGACCCAGAGGAGAAATCTGTTTTAGTAAAAAGACTTGCAGCTACAAGTAAAACCTTCTGTGGTAAATTCATGTCTGCCTCCAGGAATTCTTTTGGGTTGATTCAATAAGTCTGTGCAAATAGCAACAGAGATGTGCAAATTGCAGTAAAACAGCAACCACATTTCCTGATAGTCAAAACTTTTTTGGGATATAACAGGAAAGGGTTAAAACGCCCATCAATTCAATTTTAAGACAAGGTAAGGAGCACTGTAACCCAATAAAAGGAAGCGTCAATACAAGGATCTTCATGGCAGGATCAACAGCTATTTTTTTGATGAAAGCTCTCATTTTAAAAACACTTATTAAATTAAAGAGGTTGTAAAGGTAATTTTTTTTTTTTTACCTTAGTGCAGTCCTCCTTCACTTACCTCATCCTTCGATTTTGCTTTTAAATGTCCTTATTTCTTCTGAGAAATCCTCACTTCCTGTTCTTCTGTCTGTAACTCCAGTAATGCGAGGCTTTCTCCCTGGTGTGGAGTGTCGTGCTCGCCCTCTCCCTTGGACTACAGGAGAGTCAGGACGCTCTCTACTTTGCAGATAGAGAAAGGAGCTGTATGTTAGTGGGCGTCCTGACTCTCCTGATCGAAAGTTTGTATTAATGTGCATAACGAAGCCAAGGAAAGATTGAAAAATCTCCAAAAGGCATCAAATTACAGATTAGACATTCTTATAATATGTAAAAAAAAATTAAATTTATTTCCATCATTTACACTTTCAAAATGACAGAAAACAAAAAAATGGCGTCTGCAAAAGTTTGGGCACCCTGCAGAATTTATAGCATGCACTGCCCCCTTTGCAAAGCTGAGACCTGCCAGTGTCATGGATTGTTCTCAATCATCGTCTGGGAAGACCAGGTGATGTCAATCTCAAAGGTTTTAAATGCCCAGACTCATCTGACCTTGCCCCAACAATCAGCACCATGGGTTCTTCTAAGCAGTTGTCTAGAAAACTGAAACTGAAAATAATTGACGCTCACAAAGCTGGAGAAGGCTATAAGAAGATAGCAAAGCGTTTTCAGATGTCAATATCCTCTGTTCGGAATGTAATTAAGAAATGGCAGTCATCAGGAACAGTGGAAGTTAAAGCAAGATCTGGGAGACCAAGAAAAATATCAGACAGAACAGCTTGCAGGATTGTGAGAAAAGCAATTCAAAACCCACGTTTGACTGCACAATCCCTCCAGAAAGATCTGGCAGACACTGGAGTTGTGGTACACTATTCCACTATAAAGAGATACTTGTACAAATATGGTCTTCATGGAAGAGTCATCAGAAGAAAACCTCTTCTACGTCCTCACCACAAAAATCAGCGTTTGAACTTTGCAAATGAACATATAGACAAGCCTGATGCATTTTGGAAACAAGTTCTGTGGACCGATGAGGTTAAAATAGAACTTTTTGGCCGGAATGAGCAAAGGTATGTTTGGAGAAGAAAGGGCACAGAATTTAATGAAAAGAACCTCTGTCCAACTGTTAAGCATGGGGGTGGATCAATCATGCTTTGGGGTTGTATTGCAGCCAGTGGCACAGGGAACATTTCACGAGTAGAAGGAAAAATGGATTCAATAAAATTTCAGCAAATTTTGGATGGCAACTTGATGCCATTTGTGAAAAAGCTGAAGTTTAAGAGAGGATGGCTTCTGCAAATGGAAAATGATCCTAAACACACCTCAAAATCCACGGGGGATTACATCAAGAGGCGTAAACTGAAGGTTTTGCCATGGCCTTCACAATCTCCTGACCTCAACATAATAGAAAATCTATGGATAGACCTTAAAAGAGCAGTGCGTGACAGACAGCCCAGAAATCTCGAAGAACTGGAAGACTTTTGTAAGGAAGAATGGGCAAAGATGCCTCATACAAGAAGTGAAAGACTCTTGGCTGGCTACAAAAAGCATTTACAAGCTGTGATACTTGCCAAAGGGGGCAGTACAAGATATTAACTCTGCAGGGTGCCCAAACTTTTGCAGACGCCATTTTTCTGTTTTCTGTCATTTTGAAAGTGTAAATGATGGAAATAAAATCTAACTTTTTTTGACATATTATAAGAATGTCTAATCTGTAATTTGATGCCTTTTGGAGATTTTTCCATCTTTCCTTGGCTTCGTTATGCACATTAATACACATTTTTACCTGGGGTGCCCAAACTTTCGATCCCCACTGTATGTGTGAGCTAGTCAGCAAGTGGTTAAAATGTTTTACAGGTTACCAGTTTAGAGTTACAGAGGAGGTCTACACTAGAATTATTGCTCTCACTTTAACGTTCGTGACAATACCATTCGTGTGGTGCAAATACAGTTTACATATGCGTGCGCGACTTACATATGCGTTCACTTCTGCACGCAAGCACAGAGAGATTGGGTGCTTTCAGTTTTTTGGCGCCTTGCCATGTGTTGCAGCATATTGCAACCAGGGATGAGCGCAGGCATGTTCAGCCCTAGTTGCAATGCACTTGTGTTGCCTTGGTGCACTGGGGTGCTATACAAAAAAAATGGCAACGCAATGCGTCAATGCATGTAATGTGTGTTGCAGTAACATGTGCATTTCCACAGCACATAAATGTAAATCAGCCATACCAACTGACAACTCATGCACACTGAGCGTTAAACCCCTGTGCGTGGGATTCCAGTGTTTTTATGTAGGTGGAAGGCAGAGGCCCCACTGCCAGCAGCCTGTAAAACTTTCTGAAAGGCTGAAAGCTACTGAACGGGGCGGGACGGTGTACCAAGTGCTAATAATGTTTTGGGCTGCATGCACCCAGGGTCAAATGCCCAGAATACAAGAAGTCTGAGTTGGGGACCTTCACCCCTGGGCACATACTGACCTAAACATTGGTACTATTTGATGCACAGTCCAACCCACGGCAGCTTTCAGCCTCTCATAGAGTATCAAACGCTGCCAGCAGGAGGGCTGGATGGTGCATCTTTGCATTCCGCCCCCACAAAAACATCAGAATGCAATGCACAGGGCTATACACCCAGGGCCGGATTCTCGTAGATCGGCGTATCTTTGGTCCGGCGTAGCGTATCCTATTTACGCTACGCCTCCGCAACTTAGACAGGCAAGTGCTGTATTCTCAAAGCACTTGCTCCGTAAGTTGCGGCGGCGTAGCGTAAATAGGCCGGCGTAAGCCCGCCTAATTCAAATTTGGAACAGGGGGGAGTGTTTTATGTAAATAACTAGTGACCCGACGTGATTGACGTTTTTCACGAATGGCGCATGCGCCGTCCGTGGAATATCCCAGTGTGCATTGCTCCAAAGAACGCCGCAAGGACGTATTGGTTTCGACGTGAACGTAAATGACGTCCAGCCCCATTCACGGACGACTTACGCAAACGACGTAAAATATTCAAAATTCGACGTGGGAACGATGGCCATACTTAACATTGGTACACCGCATGTACGCCTCATATAGCAGGGGTAACTTTACACCGGGAAAAGCCTAACGTAAACGGCGTATCTGTACTACGTTGGCCGTGCGTACATTCGTGAATTCGCGTATCTAGCTGATTTACATATTTCTAGGCGTAAATCAGCGTACACGCCCCTAGCGGCCAGCGTAAATATGCAGTTAAGATCCGACGGCGTAAGAGACTTACGCCGGTCGGATCTAATACAAATCAATGCGTAACTGATTCTATGAATCAGGCGCATAGATACGACGGCTCAGACTCAGAGATACGACGACGTATCTCCTTTGAGAATCTGGCCTCCAGTGTGTATGAGGCCTAAAAAGCAATTCTAGGACATGTGAAAAAATAAATTACTGTGGGGGACAGCACCAGAAAGGATGTTAGTTCTCCTGCCGGAGCTGCTTTTTTTTTTTTAAGAGACATTAGGGTTTATTTTCCTTTGAAAATGTACTTTGCAATACTCAATCACGTGTAAGAAAAAAAAAAAAACATTTTCTTTTTGCTTGCACATGTTTGGACGATGGAAGTCAGCAGAGCTTGACCTCATTCGCTGAGCTAAGGAAAATTCCCCTGCAAAATGAACAGCCTATTTTCCTTTAGTAAATCAAACCCACTGTCAACTTGTCCCCTTCAGGGCATAGTGACAATCTCTGCTGTGAGGGAAAATACGGTTATTGGTGGAGATGAGGGAATTAATGTACAAGATAAAAAATGCTCAGGTTCCAAGATCAACAAAGATTAAGGCCCCTTTCACACTACTGCGACTTCAAAGTCGCACGATTTTACCGCGATTTTACAGCCACGATTTTGCAGCGATTTCAGGGAATGCCTGTGTAACTGCCATCAAAGTCGGGCCAAAGAAGTGCAGGGACTACTTTGAAGTCGGAACGGCTTGAAGTCGTACTAATATGAATGGTTGTCATTGGAAATCATGGGGAACGACTTGTCATGCTACTTTGCTGTCCCAAATCGTTGGACAAGTTGTACAAGTGTGAAGGGGGCCTAAAGTGGTTCTAAAGCCTAAATATTTTTTACCTTAATGCATTCCCTAATTGTTTACCTTAATGCATTCACCCCTCACCCCCCATTTTTCTTACCTGTAAATTGGCCCTTATGTACAGTATGTTTGTCTACGGGATCAGACTTTAGATGATGGCAACATTCACTGCAAAGGAGAGGCAGGGCATTCAGTAGAAGACCAGAGGCACTCAGTAGAAGACTTGGGGCACACAGTAGACCAGGGGCATTTAGTTGAGGGCAAGGGGCACTCAGTAGAGGACCTGAGACACTCAATTGAGGACCAAGGGCACTCAGTTGAGGACCAGGGGCACAAGATAGAAGACCGGGGGCACTTAGTAGAGGACCAGGGGCACAAGATAGAAGACCGGGGGCACTCAGTAGAGGACCAGGGGCACAAGATAGAAGACCGGGGGCACTCAGTAGAGGACCAGGGGCACTTATTTGAGGACCAGGGGCACAAGATAGAAGACCAGGGGCGCTCAGTAGAGGACCAGGGGCACTCAGTTGAGGGCCACGGGCACAAGATAGAAGACCGGGGGCACTCAGTAGAAGACGAAGGACACTCAGTAAAAGATCAGTACGCTAAGTGAAAAAACAGGGAAATCAGTAGAAGACCAGTGGCACTCATTTGAGGATTTGGGACACTTAGTAGAAAACCCGGGGCACTCAGTAGAAGACCTGGGGCTCTCAGAAGAAGACCCAGGGAACTCAGTAGAAGACTCGGGGGCACTCAGTCAAAGGCCACTGAACTAACTAGAAAAACTAGGGCAATCATTAGAGGACCATGGGCACTTAGTAGAAAATCCAGGACACTCAGTAGAAGACCTGGGGCACTCAGTAGAAAACCCAGGGCACTCATAAGAAGACAAAGGAACTCAATAGAAGACTCGGGGGCACATAGTCAAAGGCCAGTGCACTAACTAGAAAAACTAGGGCAATCATTAGAGAACCATGGTCACTTAGTAGAAAAGCCAGGGGAACTCAATAGAAGACCTGGGCACTCAGAAGAAGACCCAGGGAACTCAGTAGAAGACTCAGGGACACTCAGTCGAAGGCCAGTGCAATAACTAGAAAAACCAGGGCAATCGTTAAAGGACCATGGGCACTTAGTAGAAAATCCGGGGCACTCAGTAGAAGACCTGGCACTCAGAAGAAGACCCAGGGAACACAGTAGAAAACTCAGGGGCACTCAGTAGAACACCTGGGCACTCAGAAGACCCAAGGAACACAGTAGAAGACTCAGGAGCACTCAGTAGAAGACCTGGGCACTCAGAAGAAGACCCAGGGAACACAGTAGAAGACTCAGGGGCACTCAGTCGAAAACTCAGGGGCACTCAGTAGAAGACCGTGGGCATTCAGTAAAAGACCATGGGCACTTAGTAAAAACCCAAGGTCACTCAGTAGAAGTCCGGGGGCACATACTTTGGTACCACAGTCTACTAAAGCCCCCGCTCATTGCTGTCTGTTACAAATGTTCCTGCAATATACACATTTCAACAAATAAACAACCTTTCTGATTTTCTTCTAATACCTACGGATGCTTTTTAACCACTTTTCCTACATGAAGTATTGCCTAGGGGTCAGTCACGTTTTCCCCGCATTGCCTGTATTGTCTTTCCTCTGTCTAGGAAGGGTCCTCTTCATGGTATTGTCTTTAGCTGTTACAGTGTAAACATTCTATTGCTGGACAAGAGGGTGAAATAGATATGTCAGATCTTCATATGTAACATTTGGATCGCTGTCAGCTGTGTGACCTCTGAGAGAAAGACTACAATACCAGGCTGATTGGAGACAGGCCTCTTGTCCTGCTGATTTCAGAGAGTGTCAGTGCGGCAATTGACACTGAGAGGCAATAAGTATCAAAGAATAGCCTCTGACTACATGCTGTGTGTGGCTGATGTTCCCCCCAGCAGGAGAGCTGCCCACAGGTATCCCGACACATTCAGCTGTCTCACTTTACCTAGGTTGAGTGGTCGGGGGTCTGTGTAGGTCTTCAGGCAGCCTCAGTTCTGTACACACATGCTGGGAGGGTTTACTGCTGACCTGCGCTGACTCTTCACCTGCTCGCCTCTCTGCTTTCATCTGCCTGACTTCACTTTGGTTCTTATTACAGCTGCAGCCGTCTTGTGAAAGCTAATGAGCCTCAATAACTTCTTGATGTTTTTTTTATTTTTTTTGAGATTGGGACTAAGAAGCAGCTTTTGAATTTAACCACTTAAGACCCGGACCTTTAGGCAGCTAAGGGACCCGGCCAGTTTTTGCGATTCGGCACTGCGTCACTTTAACTGACAATTGCGCGGTCGTGCGATGTGGCTCCCAAACAAAATTGGCGTCCTTTTTATCCCCACAAATAGAGCTTTCTTTTGGTGGTATTTGATCACCTCTGCGGTTTTTATTTTTTGTGCTATAAACAAAAATAGAGCGACAATTTTGAAAAAAATTCAATATTTTTTACTTTTCGCTATAATAAATATCCCCCAAAAATATATATACAAATATTTTTTTCCTCAGTTTAGGCCGATACGTATTCTTCTACCTATTTTTGGTAAAAAAAATCGCAATAAGCGTTTATCGGTTGGTTTGCGCAAAATTTATAGCGTTTACAAAATAGGGGATAATTTTATTGCATTTTTATTCATTTTCTTTTTTTTTTACTAATGGCGGCGATCAGCGATCTTTTTTCGGGACGGGAAAAGTTCTTGTTGGAAATTACGATCGTCTGTATGCAAAAAAAACACGCATTTTTGGAATCAATTCGACGCATTCTCTAAATCATTGAACTTATTTTTTCTCGGTTCGTCGTAGTGTTGTACGTCACCGTGTTCTTGGTGGTCGGAATTTTGTGTGACCGTGTGTATGCAACACAAGTTTGAGCCAAAATTACGTCTGGGAAAAATCCACGGTTTTCTTGTCGGAATTTCCAATGGTGTGTACGCTGCATCATAGTCTAGATACCTGGGTTTAGTTCCTCCATGGGTTTTCTACAGTACTTTATCCTCATGTTAGTTTGGGTTACCCCTGGATGTGCTGGTTGCCATCTCAGTCCAAAAGCATTCCATTAGGTTAATCAGTTTCCACCCAAATATGGCTCTAGGTACATTAGATTGTAAGCAGTGGCGTCACTAGGGTTGGTGTCACCTGGTGCGGTAAAATATGGTGTCACCCCCCCCCCCCCCCCCCCCAATAAAAATGTTCAAATATTTTTTACCCTACTGTTTGCTCTCTGTTCTCCTTTCTTCCCCTTTTCTCTCTCTCCCTATCCATCTTTCTTGTTCGTTCTATCCCTTCTTCTTTCTCTCCATTTTTCTTTGTCCCCCTCCCCCACCTCTCTTTCTCCAGAACCCGAATTTACATCTCAGGAGCCTATAGGCCAGGGGCGTACCTAGAGCATTTGGCAGCCGGGGCGGATCCAATATCTGGCACCCCCCCCCCCCACACGTTAAAATGTAAAAACACCCCACTGTGCCCCCTGCATACCTCTGCATCCTTCAATATCTTTTTGTTACTACTGTGTACCCCTCTCCACAACTGCACCTCTGGACCCCTTTACATTACACAGCCCCCTGCATCACTGCACCCCTTTTACATTACACAGCACCCTGCATCACTGGACCCCTTTACATTACACAGCCCCCTGCATCACTGGACCCCTTTACATTACACATCCCCCTGCACCACTGGACCCCTTTACATCACATAGCCCCCTGCACCTCTGGACCCCTTTACATTACACAGCACCCTGCACCTCTGGACCCCTTTACATTACACAGCCCCCTGCATCACTGCACCCCTTTTACATTACACAGCACCCTGCATCACTGCACCCCTTTTACATTACACAGCCGCCTGCACCTCTGCACCCCTTTACATCACATAGCCCCCTGCACCTCTGGACCCTTTTACATTACACAACACCCTGCATCACTGCACCCCTTTTACATTACACAGCCACCTGCACCTCTGGTCATGTCAGCTAAAAAAAAAAAAAAATCGGGATGGTGTCACCCCTCTAGTGGGTGTCACCCGGTGCCCCCCGCACCCCCCGCACCCCCCTAGCAACGCCACTGATTGTAAGATCCACTAGAGAAAGAACTGGTGTAAAAAGATCCACGTTTTCTGTAAAGTGCTGCGGAATATGTCAGCTTGATATAAATGAATAAATAATTAAGAAGTTTTGAATGGCGCTAAATCTAATCACATAAAGTGAAAAAATTAATAATATATTAGAAAGGTGCTAACAACAATCTAAAATTAATTTGGATACTTCTTAATTGTGAAAATACTATAAATACAAATGTGCAAAAAACACATACAATGTGCAACAGTCAATATGTGATCTATCAAGACATCCAGAAAAAATAGAAAGAAAAATAAATAATCAATTGTGATAAATCCAAGTCCAATGTAAATAATGATGATATGGCAGAAAAAAGTCTATATCAATAGGTACTGTTATCCAGTGAAATCAAACAGTGATTCAAAAATGGTGCTCAATCCCGACACCGACATTCCACTACTGTATGGCCACTCACCTTAAAATGAATAATAATGCGATTTCAAAGAGCGCATTTCAAAGAGCGTTCTATTTGCCTGGTTACCGGGTCCTCAAAGTCTGGGAGATTAGGCTCAAAAAGGTGACTCGAGTATAAGCCGAGGGGGGCATTTAAGCCAAGTTTTTTAGCACATTTTTTTGTGATGAAAAACTTGGCTTATACTCGAGTATATACGGTATGTATCTTCACTTGTGTATTCTTTATATAGCTTTTTAGATCATTGTATTCCATAGCAATTTTGCTCACTCATTAAAGTTACAACACTCTCCGTCTGCTCCGTCTCTGGGTATCACATGTGTTCATCAACTGTACAAATACACTGCGGACCTTGCCCTGGGGAAACCAGAACAGTCAAATCAAACATTCAAATCCTCCGGATTGAATCTCCTGAGCCAACGGGCCCACGGTTGGCACGACTCACAAGGTACCAGTAGATGTCCGTCACAGTGATGGTTGAAAGGTATGTAGTCTGTGAATACTTTCACTGATCATTGAGGTCTGCAGAGGCCCAACTGCCTTTAACAATGATTTCCAAAATATTTGTTAACAAACAGATCACTTTAAATTCTACGGCATACAATCAAAACCAGGATAATCTATTAAATTTGTTCTCCAAACTTTTATTTCGCCATGATTGTTTGCATTTGCTCATACTGTACCAACCGATTAATCTTAGCTAGCCTAGGGAAGGGCTGACCCGAGGTCAAAGAGTTTGATTGTACTGAGGAGCAATCCTTTTTTTTAGAGTGACTGTAATATGATAGAACCTATTCTGATGCAGCAATCTATGTATGAAATAATACAATTCAGATAGAACCTGCTAAGGAAGAAAATTATAACTAGCAGGAAGATAATGGACCTACCCTATGGACAATGGGCAGCTCATCTCAGGCCCCGTACACACGACAGAGGAACTCGACGTGCTTGGCACGTCGAGTTCCTCGTCGAGTTTTGGGATGAAGCCGCCGAGGAGCTCGGCGGGCCGCCTTCTCCCATAGAACAACGAGAAAATAGAGAACATGTTCTCTATTTTCTCGTCGAGTTCCTCGGCGGCTCCATCGAGCCAAAACTGTACAGACGACAGAGTTTCTCGGCAGAATCCGGGTTTTGACCGAGTTTCTCTGTGAATTCTGCCGAGAAACTCTGTCGTGTGTACGAGGCCTCACATATGCATTTAATTACATTATATATATATATCAGCATAAGGTAATGCCGCGTACACACGATCGGATTTTCCGTCGGAAAAATATCTGATGAAAAAATCCATCTGTCTGTTTTCACCAGATGAACCGATCGTGTGTACGTGGCATTAGAGTATACAGGTGCATCTCAAATAATTTGAATATCATCAAAAAGTTTATTTATTTCGGTAATTCAATTTATAGATTCGTTACACACAGAGTGATATATTTCAAGCATTTATTTTAATTTGGATGATTATCGCTTACAGCTAGTGAAAACCCAAAATTCAGTATCTCTGAAATTTTTTATATTACATAAGACCAATACAAAAAAGGATTTTCCATACAAAACTGTTGGCATATTGAAAAGTATGTCCATGTACAGTATAGTATGCACTCAATACTTGGTCGGGGGTCCTTATGCATGAATTAATGCGGCGTGGCATGGAGGCGATCAGCCTGTGGCACTGCTGAGGTGTTATGGAAGCCCAGGTTGCTTTGATAGCAGCCTTCAGTTATTCTGCATTGTTGGGTCTGGTGTCTCATCTTCCTTTTGACAATACCCCACACATTCTCTATGGGGTTTAGGTCAGGCAGAGGGCTGCGCTGACTTTGGACTTGATAAAACACAGTGGACCAACACCAGCAGATGACATGGCTCCCCAAATAATCACGGACTTTTGCATTTCATTTGGAAATCAAGGTCCCAAAATCTGGAGGAAGAGTGGAGATGCACAGAATCCAAGTTGCATGAGGTCCAATGTGAAGTTTCCACAGTCAGTGGGCCGGATTCAGATACATTGGAGTATCTTTCCGCGGGGCGTAACGTATCTCAGATACATTACGCCGCCGTAAATTAGGGCGCAAGTTTCGTATTCAGAAAGAACTTGCGCCCTTAGTTACGGCGGCGTAACGTCTGTGGTCCGGCGTAAGCCTGCCTAATTCAAATGGGGATGATGTGGGCGTGTTTTATGTAAATGAATGGTGACCCCGCGTATTTTACGTTTTTTACGACCGGGGCATGCGCCGTTCGTGAAGGAATCCCAGTGCGCATGCTCGAAATTACACCGCAAATCCTCATTGCTTTAGACGTGAACGTAACTTATGTACAGCCCTACAGCCCGAACGACTTACGCAAACGACGTAAAATTTTCAAAACTCGACGCGGGAACGACGTCCATACTTAACATAGGATACCCCTCATATAGCAGGGGTAACTTTACGCCGGAAAAAGCCTAACGTAAACGATGTAAAAAAATGCGCCAGGCGGACGTACTTTTCTGAATCGGCGTATCTACCTAATTAGCATATTCATCACGTAAATATACGGAAGCGCCACCTAGCGGCCAGCGTAAATAAGCAGCCTAAGATACGACGGTGTAAGACACTTACGCCGGTCGGATCTTTGGGAAATTCTGGCGTATCTAGCTTTCTGAATACAGAAAGAAGATACGCCGGCGTAAAGGCTATCTGAATCCGGCCCATTGATTGTAGCGAAGTGTAATTTCTTCAGTGTTGTCACATGAAAAGAGATAATAAAATATTTACAAAAATTAGACTTTTGTGAAATACTGTATATATATATATATATATATATATATATATATATATATATATATATATATATATATATATATAAAAAAATACATACTCCTTTTTTAACAAATAAAGTACAACATTTATTGTAAAGTGCCAGTTTACGAGCACACCTCCAAAATTCACATGCATTAAACAAATAACAGAACAGAACAGATGTAACAACAAAATAATTGAACCTGTATGCTATACTAACAAAAAAAACACCACAAAGTGTGAAAGAAATAATAACCGATCTGCAACCTGAAAGCCCACCAACATGACATGAAAGACCCCTTGTGGTGTGGCTGAAGTATTTATGTCAGCAGGGCGTTGTGCTGTATGGTAATATTGTGGTTTTATTTTGTTCTTGATTTACATTTGCATGATTTGGTGATTAGTTCCTGGCAAGTAGTGATGGTGGATATTAGAAAGCTGCCTGTCCTTTAACTACTGCAAAATCCGTATGTCAGTAGATGATTGGATCAAACAGGGATATTATCTTTACGTTAACCTCCCCCTGAATTATAAAAATGTCACTTTGTGCAAGCTGGGAAGGTGTAAGCGTCTGAGGGATTTTAACCCGGAAAATACGATTGAGATACCATCGTTAATCTGGGATTATTTATCCCAACAAAGGGATTACGTTAAAAAAGGTATTTCATACTTCTATAACATACTTTCATCCCAGCCCGTTGAAAAAAATGCTCATATGATAAAATGGGAAAAAAAACTTAGACGTATCCTTTTCCTGGGATCAATGGAAAAAATCATTCCAGACAATTAAAAATGCATCTTCATGCATCGAACATTGGGATAACGCCCAAAAAATTACCAATAGATGGTATCTAACTCCCTACAGGCTATCTAAAATCTACCCTACAATGTCCGACATTTGTTGGAGGTGCAAAGAACAAACTGGAAACCTCCTACACACTCTTTGGAGTTGCAAATCACTGAGAAGCCTTTGGAACTCAATATCATCCTTCATAGCAGATTTCACAGGCAACCTGCTTACGCTTACACCTGCCTCAGCTTTACTGGGCATTGACCTGGAGATATACCCTACCATTTATAGAACTGTCGTGACCCATATCTTGATAGCCTCGAGACTAACTGTTACTAAACTATGGAAATCCACAGAAGCACCTAATATTTCCACGGTTATAAATAGAGTGAATACCCAAGCTCAATTCGAGCTGATGCTAGCTTATAAAAAACACACAATCCCCTCTTTTAGGAAAAAATGGAAAACATGGCTAACACATCATAGAGCCTCCGCCTATTTAAAAGATTGCAATATTTAATTTCTACTTGAGTTTTTGAAAACATTTATGCTTAGTATTAAGCAGTATGCAGGTGTAGAGCAGTACAGTCAGTCAGTCAGTCAGTGTCAGCGGTGGAGTAGGGTGCTTCGGACCTTCCGCTTACGAGCCTGCTCTCACCCAGACCTGGCAGTCAGAAGCTAGGCAGACTCTACATACCTGTGCTGCACAAGGAACAGCTCCTAGGAACCAGGAACCAGCTCCTTTCTCTCCTCGTGGACTCCATCTTTTCTCCGCAGGTATGACCCTGTCTCTCAGGGCCTGACATCCTGGGGAACCACTGACGGCCGTCCTTATCAGGGCAGCCGTCACACAGACCCCACACTGCGGCTCTCTGCCCCGTCTTTTCGCCCGGCATCGCCGCCCGTACGGCCACCCACGATTGTGGTGGCCCCCAGCCACCCCCCCCTGGGTGAATTTTCGGCGCTTTTCGGCGTTTCTACACGCCCGCGCCAGCCTGCTCCTTTTCGCGGCCGCCGCGCCTCAGGAAAGTCCGCGGCTTCAGCCGCGGCCTACCGGCGCGCCGACCGTTTCTCCCTGCACTTGCTACCAATAGTGCAGTTCTCTCTGGATTTTCGCCCCCGCACCCCTAGAGGTCCCCTCCACCCCCCTGTTCAGCAACCAGATCGGTAAAATTATTTTTTACCAAGCTGACAGCCCCTCCAGCCTGGGTCCTGTGTTTTGCCTGGCGGCCATCTTGGTATTCCCCAGCAGCAGTGACACCCAGCATCCCCCCCCTCTCCCCTCCTTAAGCCAACAGTCTTTTGATCCAGGGTTTGATCCGATCGCCTTTAGGGATCAGGAAGGAATTTTTTTCCCTGCCGCAGCACATTGGCCAGCTTGCCCAGGGTTTTTTTGCCTTCCTCTGGACCAAAAAATTGCCTAGAGCGAGGATTCTGTGAATCCTCTCTCACCCAACACCCGCACCCCCGCCCAGGGTGACTGGCAACAATGGTTAAATTGCGATACTCTGCAGAAACCATTTGGGGTCTGAGACAATTCGCAACAATATTACCTGCCGTCACCACAAAAGCCTTAAAATCAGATCAACTTTGGAGATTCGATCGTCGATCGATCATCAAAAATTTCAACCAGTCAACACAGCGCAAGCACATATCTTGTGCGTTGCTTAACACTAGATCGGCAGTAAAACACCGATCAGAAATCCATGATTTCTTACTACAAAACGATCTAGACTGCCTCTTTATTACAGAAAGTTGGCTTTCAGACGACTGCAACACCATTCTCGGAGAACTGGTACCAGCAAATTATCGCATCATAACGGAAAATAGAATAGGGCAAAGAGGAGGAGGCCTGGCGGTGATTCATAAGTCTCATATTGCAATCACTAAACCGGTCCTTCAAAATCCTCTACCTTTTATGGAAACCCTTACGCTTCAACTTCAATCTCACTCCCAGGAGACCGTTCACATTCTCCTCTGCTATAGGCCCCCTGGGCCCAAATCGCAGTTGCTACCAGCATTAACAGAGTTCATATCCACTTACTCCCTTAACAGCAATCATCTTTTGCTGCTCGGAGATTTCAATCTGTGGGCCAACTCCTCACAGGATCCCATCGCGGAGGCCTGCATCGACCACCTGGAAGGGTTAGGACTTCAGCAACTTATTTGCGGACCCACGCATGCTTCAGGTCACACACTCGACCTAATTTTCAGACAAAATCTGAAAATAAACATTTTGGGTAATGAACCTTTGCCATGGACAGACCACCATGCAATTAGCTTCATAATTCCCAGAATTCCACTAGTTATAAAAGCACCCAAGCCGGTGACTATACACTGGGCTAGATCTCAGAAGAAGCTCCACTCGGAACTCTTCAAATCTACCCTGGGAAACCGAATTGGGGCTATTCCTCCTCAGCTAGCAGCCTCAGATACACTGGATGCCATAAATGCAGCTCTGCTACAGTCAGCCGACTTAGCAGCACCAAAGCGCAAAGTCCGCAGCCGGGAAAAAAAGTCCAGCTGGTTCAATAACCAGCTGTCGCTACTGAAGCAAGAGCGTAGAAGGGCGGAAGCCGCCTGTAAAAGAAGTCCTTCAGAAGACCGCCTCAACTTCTACAAAGCAGTAACAACACGATATCACAAAGAAATTTTCAAAGCCAAAAAACATCACTTTTCCATGGTGATTAACAGCGCAATGAATCGCCCACGAGAACTCTTCAGGATGGTCACCCAGACCATGAATCCGGGTTGTCTTGAAGTCCCCACTTCAGACACCCAAGAGTTCTGTAATGAACTATCGGATTTCTTCATCAACAAAATTGAAAAAATTCGGGTAAGTATTCTGCAAAACAATACTCCACTCAGCCCCCTCTTCAATCAACTTCAAAACACCGACAGAAATCCTCTACAATCAACTAAGTTCATTCTGGAACCAATCTCCGTCAATACCACCAAAAATATCATTGGTGCGCTGCGGAACAGCACAGCACCCAATGACATCATTCACACCAAGCTACTGAAGGAATGTGCCGACATCCTGGCGCCTCCAATCACACAGCTCATAAATCAGTCATTCAAAGAAGGCATGGTGCCTTCCCTGCTGAAAGAGGGCACAATCCTGCCGATCTTGAAAAAACCTAATTTGGATCCTATGGACCCAACTCACCGCCGTCCCATAACAGGTCTAAATGCTCTGTCAAAGATAATGGAGAAAGTGGTGGTAAAACAGCTGCAACAGCATCTGGATACCCACAACCTACTTGATCCATTTCAATCCGGGTTCCGTCCCGGACACGGGACAGAAACGGCCTTACTGAAAATATGGGACGATGCGCTCGAGGCCGCAGACGAAGGAGAATCTTGTCTCCTGGTTCTGCTGGACCTAAGCGCAGCCTTCGACACAGTAGACCACAAACTGTTACTGAGACGACTAGCAGAAGTCGCCGGAGTCTCAGAAGATGCTTTACCATGGTTCTCCTCTTTTCTCGGTAACCGATCACAAACAGTGAAACTGGGATCTTTCACGTCAGAAAAACGCACAGTGCCATGTGGGGTCCCCCAAGGATCCCCCCTATCACCGGTGCTGTTTAATATCTATCTTCGTCCTCTCTTTGATATTATCAGTAGCCAAGAACTACTCTATCACTCTTATGCAGACGACACGCAACTGTATTTTCGCATCTGCCACAAAAAGGATCATCATCTCAGATTAGAGAAATGTCTCTCTTCAATAGAAAACTGGATGACTAAGAGTTATCTTAAACTCAATAGCGCTAAAACAGAACTCTTTATGTTTGATGCTAGTCGGAAGAGTCAACTGGCAACAAACTGGACACCTTCGCCCATTCTGGGACAAATCATCTCCCCTAGCTCCAAAGTCAAAAGTCTAGGAGTCACGTTTGACACCTTCATGACAATGGACGCACAAATAGGGTCAGTAGTCAGCGGGTCGCACCATTTGATGCGCCTACTACGCAGACTTATTCCATTTATCCCCAAAGAAGACGTAGCAGTCGTGGTGGGAACAATCGTGAATTCCAGACTGGACTATGCAAATGCCCTTTACCTCGGGCTCCCCAAGTACCAAATCGCTTGTCTACAAGTCGTTCAGAATACGGCCGCTAGACTGGTGACTGGGAAAAAATCTTGGGAATCAATCTCACCTTCACTGAGATCCCTTCACTGGTTGCCAGTGAAAGACAGAATTGCATTCAAAGCACTCTGCCTGACACATAAGTGCATCCATGGGAAGGCTCCAAGATATCTATGCGACAAGATCAAACCTCATAATTGCAATCGCATTCTGCGATCCACCGACCAAAATCTGGTCAAGGTTCCTAAAACCAAATACAAGTCCAAAGGAGAAAGAAGGTTTGCTTTCCAGGGCCCCAGGCTTTGGAATGCTTTACCAACCAGCATTCGGTTGGAGCAAAACCACCTGTCTTTCAGAAAGCCTATCAAAACCCTGCTTTTCTGATGGCATGAGACACAAACAACCAGCGCCCAGAGGCGATTCAGTTCGCATGTGCCGCGCTATATAAGTTTTTCATTCATTCAATGAATATTTTATTAGTTTATAATGGATATTTTGTTTGTATTTATTTTACTTTTATTTTTATCTTTATTTATTTATTTTTACTCTTTCTATAGTACAGGCTGTACCATTAATTATCGTGATGTCCTTCCAGTCCTACAGTTAGAACCCAGTTGGGGTAGACTGGTCTAGGTCATCAAGGCCCGTACCATGTTTACAAGCACAGCCTTTACAGATCTGATTATATCTCTGCTGTTTTGTTTGTACTGTATCTCTGTCATTTATGCTTTTGCTGTATGTATGTACTATTTTATTGATATAATAAAAAATTTATAGTTGAAAAAAAGAAAGCTGCCTGTCCTCAAGTGGGTTACATTATCCAGAAATGAGGCGAAGCATAGAGCCATGCCAGGTTTATGGTGGTAGGTGCAGTCCTGGCTCTGCAAAGAAAACCACGCTTAAAGGGACACTAAAGGCAATAAATAACAAACATGTTATACTTACCTCCGCTGTGCAGTTCGTTTTGCACAGAGTGACCCGGATCCGTGTCTTCTGGGGTCCCTCGGCGGCTGTCTCGGCTCCTCCTCGCAAAAGCTTTCCACGTTCATGCGAGCTCCCTCGCATGGTGGAAAGCTTTTGCGAGCGCGCTCCCGTGATACATCGGCGGCCATAGCCGCCGACTGTATCACTCGGCCCGCCCCCCGGCGCGCCGCGTCATCCGCTGTGATTGACAGAAGCGCCAGCCAATGGCTGCGCTGCTATCAATCCGCCCAGATGGTGCTCGCCGTCCCCACCAAAGTTAAGTAAATTCCAGTTCAACAATACCCTCCACTGGAATTACCTAAATGTATTAATAAAAAAAGTTTGCATACTTTTTGGCGGAATGGTTTGGCTATATAATGTATGAAAATATATTTATATAATATACAGTATATAAAAAATAGAAATAAACTATCATTTGTTGTCTTCTTCCCCATTACACTTTCATCAGTGACATCCTAAATGATACACAAAAATGTAAATAGGCTGGCTTGTGTTATCTATGCATGGCTCTGTTACCTACCCATATAGAATTTCACAGCCATCTATACTCTTATTGTGAATCTTCCTTCTGTTTCCATCTTCCTTTATCTGAAACGTCAGTCATCACGGACCTTGTTCATCCCAAACTCGGCCTTTAATTGCGCCTTGTTAAGACGATATCGCTGGGAGTATTATCTTTACCTGATGCTCTCTGCTACTTCCTCTTAAATAGAGACCACTGTGACAGTAATGACAATTAAGTTACATTAAATAGGGCAAAAATATTTAGGAGGTCAGTTTACAAAAGTTGTAAATGAATCAATGAATTGTTTCTTGGATGGGTAAGAACCCAACATTAAGGAACATCAAGCAACCAATTCCACAAAAACAAAACCTTTTTGTTTGACTTCAAAGTTATGAAATTCTTGTTCAGTTCAATGTCCTCTATGGTCACCATGAAGGTGTATTCATTCTGTAACCTCATATAAATGCAACTTAAACAAAAAAAAATACAGACGAAAAAACAGCAAGAAGGGCACACCGGCCTAGAGCTAATGCACTAGGCCGATGTGCCCTTCTTGCTGTTTTTTTGTCTGCATTTTTTTTTGTTTAAATTGCATTTATATAAGGTAATCCTCAATCATCATTTATTAACAAAAACTTAAATATATATACTTACAAAATTCAGAAAGGTCAGAGGTCTAACGAATAAGATATATCCGTTAAAATCAGTGTTAATTTTGTTGACTAAAACAGTGGCTGCTGGTGCTCAAAGTTTTTTGGGGGGGGCGCAAACGAAAAAAAAAAAAATTGCAGCCTCAAAGCCTCACTGTGCCCATCAAATGCAGCCACTGTGCCATCAATTGTCACCACTGTGCCATGCCATCAAACGCAGCCACTGTGCTATGCCATCAAACGCAGCCACTGTGCTATGCCATCAAACGCAGCCACTGTGCCATGCCATCAAATGCAGCCACTGTGCTATCAATTGTCACCACTGTGCCATGCCATCAAATGCAGCCACTGTGCCATCAATTATTACCACTGTGCCATGCCATCAAATGCAGTCACTATGCCATCAATTATCACCACTGCGCCATGCCATCAAATGCAGCCACTGTGCCATAAGTTATCACCACTGTGCCATGCCATCAAATGCAGTCACTATGCCATCAATTCGCACCACTGTGCCATGCCATCAAACGCAGCCACTGTGTCATGCCATCAAACGCAGTCACTGTGCCATGCCATCAAACGCAGTCACTGTGCCATGCCATCAAATGCAGCCACTGTGCCATGCCATCAAACACAGCCACTGTGCCATCAATTGTCACCACTGTGCCATGCCATCAAACGCAGCCACTGTGTCCCTAAATTGTCGCCACTGTGCCAATTGTCGCCACTGTGCATGTCACTGTGCCCTTTAATTGTTGCCACTGTAGCCATTGTCACCACTGTGCCATTTGTCACCACTGTGCCCATTGATGCCACTGTGCCCATTGATGCCGCTGTGCCCTGTAAAATGCACTTACCTTACTCCTTCCACTTCCACGTATGAAGTGCAAGACTCCAGTGGGTGTACCAAGATGTCCGCTTGCCGCCTTCTCCCCTTACTGGGGACGAGTGCGGGGTGTAGCAAGATGGCAGCGACGGAACGTCACTTCCGTTACAAGATCTGACGGGTCACCTAATTTGACGAAACACTGGCATACAACATACACAAGCCCATAAATGAAACGTTTTAGCGTTCTGGCTAATGTGAACAAACTCAAATCCAATTACAAACACTTTGGTAGGTAAAACTGATCATTTATATGTATTTAACTCATCTTATATTACTAATTAGATTGTGAAACGACATTGCTTTTGGCCTAAAGTTCAGCTTTAAAATGTGGATTGTAAAATCGTATTCCTAGTCTCTGAGATTCACAAACATGTTTGTTCAGCTAAGATGATCGCTAATTCCTTCTGTGGCTGTTTTATTAGCTGGGCCGTTCCTCTGATCTCTCCATATAAACTCCCTGTGGCCTCGGTGCGATGAGCTTATACTGATGACAGATTAGTAATGTCAGAGCATTGAAGGCCTATTCATGAGGAGATTACATCCAAATTATAAACAAGTGTCTGTTATTTGCGCAGTTCAGTTATCTCAGCTTAGTTATGTACCAGCCGAGGGTGAGCGCTACCCAGAGCGTCGTCAGAGCGATACGGCACTGCATCGCTTTAACTAACAATTGCGCGGTTGTGCGACACTGTATCCAAATAAAATTGATGTCTTTTTTTTCCCCACAAATATAGCTTTCTTTTGGTGGTATTTAATCGCGTCTGCGCTTTTTATTTTTTGCGCTATAAACAAAAAAGACCAACAATTTTGAAAAAATAAAAACACTAAAAATGGAACTTCCGCTTTATGAAATCCCCCCCCCCCCCCATGTCCCATTTGGCACCTTTCAGGGGGGAGGGGGGAGCAGATAGCTGTCTAATTCAGGTATTTTGCTCCCACTTCCAGGCATAGATAGCCGAGCCACCTGCGGCTATCTACGTCACGTCCAGCGACTCCTCAGCCCCCCCTCCCAACACACAGGTCCCAGAAGACAGCAAGGACCAGTGGGATCACGCAGCGCAACTCGCGCATGCGCAGTAGGGAACCAGGTTGTGATGCCGCAAGGCTTCACTTCCTGATTCCCTTACTTAAGATAGCGGTGGCAGTACCCGAGAGCCGAGGGACAGATTGGCTTCAAGTGCCGACATCGCGGGCGCCCTGGATAGGTAAGTGTCCTTATTTTAAAAGTTAGCAGCTGCGGTATTTGTAGCTGCTGACTTTTAAAAAAAAGAATTCAGCGGAACTGGGCTTTAATCAATTTCGGCCAATATGTATTCTTCTACATATTTTCGGTAAAAAAATCCCAATAAGCGTGTATTGATTGGTTTGCGCAAAAGTTATAGCGTCTACAAACTACGAGATAGAGTTAGAGACTTTTATTTATTTTTTTTCACTGGTAGTGGCGTTGATCTTTGAGTTTTTGTAGGACTGTGACATTGTGGCGGACAAATCTGACACTGAGTGACACTTTCTGGGGACCAGTGTCACCAATACAGTGATCAGTGCTATAAAAATGCACTAATTACTGTATAAATGGCACTGACAGAGAAGGGGATAACACTAGGGGGCGATCAAAGGGTTAAATGTTCCCTAGGGAGGTGTTTACTAACTGTGTGGGGCATTGTCATACTGAAGGAAAAGAGAGATCCGTGATTCAACTTAGCTGAATCCCAAGATCTTTCTTTCCCTTCCTGGCAGATCCTTGTTTACACAGGCAGACGGCTGATCCGTCTCTCCTGTGAACGATTGGCAGGTCTGGGCGGCCATCGCGGCGGCCGGATCCACCGATTCCAATCACAGCGGGAACAGCACGCTGCCAGCACGTGCATGCCCCCTAAACTGCGTGTGCAAAATCACGCAAAGATATGTGATGTTGCGCAGCCGTGCCGCCCTGCCGCAATCAGGGCTGGTGCAAGGATTTTTGACACCCTAGGCGTAACCTAATTTTGCCGCCCCCTGGCTCCGCCCCTGACTCTACCCCTTTTGTCCTGCCCATGTTTATGGTGGAGGTGGCAGGGGTGGAGTTTTTTTTTGCAGCACCTCTCCACCTATTTCTTCAGCCGTGGTCTCCACCTGCATCTCTGGACCCAGCCTGAAGACAAATAGTGGCAATACAGCACCCCTTTACAATACAGTGTCTGCTTTACATCACAGACCTCTTTCCATTCAAGTTTCCCAATTTACATTACAGCCCCCCTCCTCACATCATGGACCACCACAGCCCCCCTCCCTGTATACCAGTGACCTCCACAGCCCCCCTCCCTGTATATCAGTGACCTCCACTGCCCCCCTCCCTGTATACAAGTCCCCCTTCTTGTCTCCCAGTCCCCTCCTTGTATCCAAGTCCCCTCCACAGCCCCCCTCCCTGTATCCCAGTCCGCCTTCTTGTATCCCAGTCTCTCCACAGCCCCCCTCCCTGTATACCAGTGACCTCCACAGCCCCCCTCCCTGTATACCAGTCCCCTCCACAGTCTCCCTCCCTGTATACCAGTCCCCCTTCTTGTCTCCCAATCCCCTCCACAGCCCCCCTCCCTGTATACCAGTCCCCCTTCTTGTCTCCCAATCCCCTCCACAGCCCCCCTCCCTGTATACCAGTCCCCCTTCTTGTCTCCCAATACCCTCCACAGCCCCCCTTCCTGTATACCAGTCCCCCTTCTTGTCTACCAATCACCTCCACAGCCCCCCTTCCTGTATACCAGTCTCCCTTCTTGTATCCCAGTTTTCTCCACAGCCCCCCTCCCTGTATACCAGTCCCCCTTCTTGTCTCCCAATCCCCTCCACAGCCCCCCTTCCTGTATACCAGTCCCCCTTCTTGTCTCCCAATCCCCTCCACAGCCCCCCTTTCTGTATACCAGTCTCCCTTCTTGTATCCCAGTTTTCTCCACAGTCCCCCTTCCTGTATACCAGTCCCCCTTCTTGTATCCCAGCTCCCTCCACAGCCCCCCTCCCTGTATACCAGTCTCCTCCACACAGCCACCTTCTTTCTTTGTAACACACTCCAATCTGTCACTGCCCCCTCCCCCTTACCTTACACGGCAGGTAGAATCCAGAGGATGTGGCAAGCCGGAGTAGAGGGCGGGAGCTGTTCAACTTTCCATTTAACAGACAGACAATTGGTTGCTAGGACCGCCCCTAGCAACCAATCACAGACTTTTTAACTTGAAAAGTTGAACAGCTCTCTGCTCGGACATTCTGTCTTCTACCTGCTAGATGAGAGGGAGTCTCCTTCTCCTCTGTGTCTCCTTAGGCAGTCTGTCCGGCAACTCACTCCTCGCTGTCCCCTGCAGCCAGCGCAGCACCCCCTACTGATGTGCGCTCTAGGCCACCGCCTAACTTGCCTATTGGTAGCGCCGGCCCTGGCCGCAGTTAATGTACGTGGGGCAGTTCAGAAGCGGTTAAAATAGAAATGAAAGCCAAATCATTTTTGTATAGATATAAAAAAACATTATGAACACCTTTTTCCCCTTTTTTTTATAAGTGATCACATTCCTTCTGTTCTCAGCTGCATAAGAGCTGTGGGAGGAGAAGCAGAAGCACACTGAGCTTCCCAGTGAATGGCTGTGCAGCAGGGACATGTCAGGACAAGTTTGATCATTGGAGGAGAGCAGGCTGAATTCCCAGCATAGTCAGAGAACTGACCACGATGTGCTCTCCTGCTTAATGTGGTCAGTTTTTCAGTCTCTAGTGTGTGGGGCGAGGAGTGCCGATTAGCAGTATCTCCTCCCAGGAGAGACCAGGGCAGTTAATCAGGGCACTGATCATCAGTGCCCTGATTACAGTATAGCCCCAGCACAGCAGTGCCCATTAGTGCCACCAATCAGTGCCCATCAGTGCCACCATTCAGTGCCCATCAGTGTCACCAATCAGTGCCCATTAGTGATGCCAGTCACAGCAGCCTTTCAGTGCGAATCAGTGCCTGCGAATCAGTGCTGCCCATCCATGCCTATCAGTGCCTCCCATCTGCACTGCCCAGCAGTGTCCATTAGTGCTGCTTATCCATGCTGCCAATCAGTGCCCACCAGTGTCGCCCTTCAGTGCCCACCAGTGCCACCTATCAGTGCTCATCAGTGCCGCATATCAGTGGCACCAATAAGTGTTCATCAGTGCGGCATATTAGTGCCTCCTCATCAGTGCCACCTAATCGGTGCCCACAGTGCCACCTATCAGTGCTCATCAGTGCCGCATATCAGTGCCACCTATCAGTGCTGCATATCAGTGCCACCTATCAGTGACGCATATCAGTGCCACCTATCAGTGACGCATATTAGTGCCTCTTCATCAGTGCCACCTAATCAGTGCCCATCAGTTTCAGCTTTGAGCGCTGTCACACTTTGAACAACAATTGCGCGGTCATGCAACACTGTACCCAAATGAATTTTTAATAATTTTCTTCACACAAATAAAGGTTTCTTTTGGTAGTATTTAATTACTGCTGGCTTTTTTTAGTTAATTTTTTTTTAAGAAAAAAGACCAAAAATGTTCTCCTTCACTGATGTGCGCTGATGAGCCTCATCAGCGCACATCAGTGAAGGAGAAAATTTTTGGTCTTTTTTCTTTTAAAAAAATAAACTAAAAAAAAAACAGCAGTAATTAAATACTACCAAAAGAAAGCTTTATTTGTGTGAAGAAAATGATCAAAAATTAATTTGGGTACAGTGTTGCATGACCGCGCAATTGTTGTTCAAAGTGTGACAGCGCTCAAAGCTGAAA
Source organism: Rana temporaria (assembly GCF_905171775.1). Lineage (NCBI taxonomy): Eukaryota > Metazoa > Chordata > Amphibia > Anura > Ranidae > Rana > Rana temporaria. The sequence continues at coordinate 189,281,203 of NC_053494.1, read as the reverse complement.
AATGGCCTGGGCAGGAAGAGGGTGAAAGTGCCCTGTATTGACATAGTTAAACAAGGTAAATCAACCATGCCAACATTACCTAGATGGGGCAAAGTCTTAAATGTGGGTGGAACTCCACTCCATCAAAGTTCTGAAGCCTGAGGGTGGAGATGACAGCCGGCATTTGCAGCATACGAAGCCAGCAATGACAGCCTCCTGTCTCGGGAGAAGTCAAGGCTGTACATCACTTAATCATTAGGAAGGAGAAGGGTAAAAAACATGAAGCCAAAAAACATTTAAAGGGGCAGTAAATCTTGCGCTGTCACTCAACATAGACAAATGTAGATCTGTGACTGGAATTTGCAGGCCTCGGGCAGCAGCACCTTTCTCTGCGGAGTGCCCAGTTGCTCCTCCTGACTGTAAATCTCCAGTACAGGTACGGAGGGCTGAAGGGACGGAATTAAAGGTTGTGTGAAAGGCGATGAGGAATTAGACCTTTGCAGTGAGAAAATCATTTATCATGTAAAAGACCCAACAATTACAGGCAGGTTCAGGTTTCTGCAATAGACCGGCAGCCCATTGTCCAGGCCAGCCTAGACCCTAATTAACCGTTTCACACCTTTGCAGGGAGCAATTACAGCAAAACCAACACCAATGAGCATAAAACACTTGTTGTTTTTACTGTCTAAACAAATGCCTAACTTAGAGCATAAGGTGTGTTCTACAATAGATAGAGAGCAGCAATTAAACTAATAATGGGCAGACCAGAGATTAATCAGCAGGCCCTTTCACGCTGTCTCATTGCTCTTGGAAATGGATGTGCATGTTCTAGCAATTGGGTGATGGCAAAGTATATCTATAGCCATTTTTTGGGATAAGGGAGAGTTATAATCGCTGTCAGGGGCCCAGATTCACTAAAAAAACACCTAGGCGGGCGTAGCGTATCTCAGATACACTACGCCGCCGTAACTTTGAGCGGCAGGTCCCGTATTCTGAAACATTTTCCGCTCTGAGTTACGGCGGCGTAGTGTATCTGTTACGGCGTAATTCAAACTAGGCTAGTGTGGGCGTGTTTTATGTTAATGTATCGTGATTAAAGTTTTTAACGAACGGCGCATGCGCGCGCATGCGAGCGCATGCTCAGTATCACGTCGATTTTTCAAATTAAATTGCGCCCGCTCAATGCCTAGTCGACGTGAACGTAACTTACGTCCAGCCCCATTCACGGACGACTTACGCAAACGGCGTAAAACGTGAAAAATTAGACGCTGTTCCGACGTCCATTCCTAACATTAGTACGCCTCATCTACGCCTCATAGAGCAGGGGTAACTATACGCCGAAAAAAGCCATACGCAAACGACGTAAAAAAATGCGCCGGCCGCACGTACGTTTGAGAATCAGCGTATCTAGCTCATTACCATATTCGACGTGTAAATCTACGGAAGCGCCACCTAGTGGCCAGCGTAAATATGCAACTTAGATACGACGGCGTAAGAGACTTACGCCGGTCGGATCTAATACAAATCTATGCGTAACTGATTCTAAGAATCAGGCGCATTGATACGACGCCTCAAAATCAGAGTTACGACGGCGTATCTGGAGATATGCCGGCGTAACTCGTACGAGAATCTGGGCCAAGGTTTTTTGCCAACTGTAGACACAATCAGAATTTCCGATGGAAAAAGTCAGACGGAATTTTTTCATTGGATATTTTCCGACCATGTGTATGCCCCATCAGACTTTTTCTTTTTATCCGACGGAAAAAATTTCTATCGGAAATTCCGTTCGTCTGTATGGAACTCGGCGGGGGGAAAAAAACAAGCATGTTCGGAAACAATTTGACGCATGCTCAGGAGGAATGAACTTCATTTTTTTAGGCTCGTCGTAGTGTTGTACGTCACCGCGTTTTTGATGGTCGGAATTTGGTGTGTCCGTGTTTATGTAAGACAGCTTGAACGGAATTCCGTCGGAAAAAAAAACAGTCTGAGTTTTTTCCAATGGAAACTCCGATCGTGTGTAGAGGGCATTACTCATTATGGAGATTTGTCATTATTTCCTGTCCTGTGGACTCAACAGGAAGGGAGAGGATATTTTCCAATGTGGGGGAATCCCCTATAATGCTGGCTTAACACCTATTGGGCTAGATTCAGTAAGGGCAGCGTATTTTTGTGCAGGCGTAGCGTATGTTATTTACGCTACTTAGACGGGCAAGTGCATTATTCACAAAGCACTTGTTCAGTAAGTTGCGGCGGCGTAGCGTAAATGGGCCGGCGTAAGCCCGCCTAATTTAAATGTGGAAGGGGAGGCATGTTTTATGTTAATGTATGATGACCTGACGTGACTGACGTTTTTTACGAACGGCACATGCGCCGTCCGTGTACATATCCCAGTGTGCATTGCTCCCAAGTACGCCGCAACGTCGTATTGGTTTCGACGTGAACGTAAATTACGTCCAGCCCTATTCGCGAACGACTTACGCAAACGACGTAAAAAATAAAAAAATCGAAGCGGGAACGACATCCATACTTAACATTGCGTGCGCCTCATAGAAGCAGGAGCAACGTTACTCCGAAAAAGCCTTACGCAAACGATGTAAAAAAATACCGCCGGGCGCACGTACGTTTGTGAATCGGCATATCTAGGTCATTTGCATATTCGACCCCGAAAACGACGGAAGCGCCACCTAGCGGCCAGCGTAAATATGCACCCTAAGATACGACGGCGTAAGAGACTTACGCCGCTCGTATCTTAGCCTAATTTAAGCGTATCTGGTTTCCAGAATACGCTTAAATTTACGACGGCGTAAATTTAGAGTTACGACGGCGTATCGACTGATACGCCGGAGTAACTCTAACTGAATCTAGCCCATTGAGTTTTGTTCAAACGCTTGGATAAGAAAGCGTAAAAATCACTAGTTCGAAAATTCAATGGTGCCTTCATGGACTCGACTAATTTCAAACGACTTTTCGTTTGAGCGTCATGTCAATGTCAATTTACTTGTTCTACTATGGCAGTGGTCTCCAAACTGAAGCCTGGAGGCCAGATATGGTACTACCCGCCAAAACTGACATTGGGTATAATTTTATAATAGTTTATATATTTATCAATTTTAAATATTTTATAAATTTACAGTGCATCTGGAAAGTATTCACAGCGCTTCACTTTTTTCACATTTTATGTTACAGCCTTATTCCAAAATGGATTAAATTCATTATTTTCCTCAAAATTCTACAAACAATACTCCATAATGACAACGTGAAAGAAGTTTTTTGAAATCTTTGTAAATTTATTTTTAAAAATAATAAAAAAAAATGTACATAAGTATTCACAGCCTTTGCTCGATACTTTGTTGAAGCCCCTTTGACACCAATTACAGCCTCAAGTCTTTTTGAGTATGATGCTACAAGCTTGGCACACTTATTTTTGGGCTTCTTTGCAGGACCTCTCAAGCTCCATCGGGTTGGATGGGGAGCGTCCATGCACAGCCATTTTCAGATCTCTCCAGAGATGTTCAATTGGGTTCAAGCCTGGGCTCCGGCTGGGCCACTAAAGGACGTTCACAAAGTTGTCCCGTAGCCACTTATCTTTCCCTCGATCCTGACTAGTCTCCAAGTTCCTGTCGCTAAAAAACATCCCCACAGCATGATGCTGTCACCACCATGCTTCACTATAGGTGTGGTATTGGCCAGGTAATGAGCGGTGCCTGATTTCCTCAAGGACATGATGCTTGCCATTCAGGCAAAGAAGTTCATAAATTTTTTCATCAGACCAGAGAATTTTGTTTCTCATAGTCTGAGAGTCCTTCAGGTGCCATTTGGCTCAGAACCCAATAGGCCACATCCAATAATCATCATAATTTAATCACACCCAATTTTATGCATGCTGCGGGTACTCATTTCCCTTAGGTGTTTCTCATTCTCAAGTTTTTAAATTGGGAGGTATGAACTTGTAGACACTTGACTTATCACTACATCACAGGATGGGGATGCTAATGGCTTATCTCACAATGCTGTTGAGTGAGTTGGGATAATTCAGCCAATCTGCTATCGTCCTACCCGGAGATAACAGTAGAGTTGGAGGAGCATGCTATGTACACACAGGCATACCTGTGCACAGTCAGCAGTTTTCTAGAAGTAAAGCAGACCATACAACAATAGAATTTCATTTTAAAATGTTTTGTTTTCTAAATGTTCGTTTCATTTTCTGATGATTAATGCGGTCAAATTGCATTCCTTTAGACCAGTGGTCCTCAACCTTCTAGGGCGGTGACCCCTTGAAAAAATTTCCCAAGTTGTTTGGACCCCTAACAGTAAAATTATTTTCGTAGCGTGGGTTGTCAGCACCCAAGGCAAGACAAGTAATTTACGCCCCTAACCCGCAGTCCTTTTAATGGCAACTATAATCGCAGGTAGTGTCACTCACTGTCCCCCGGCTTCACTGTGTCTCCAGCTCTGTGGTGTCTCGTAGCAGTGACACCTATGCTGTAATCAGGAGATAGGGTCTCCTCCAGCCTCTCCCACTTCACATTCCTCACCAGTCAGCTGACTTTTAGTCCCCCCCCCCCCCCCCCCGGCAATGGCGTAAACTGAATGGGCGCCTGCAAAGAGGCTGAGTGAGCGGCTGCGGGCTCCAGGAACAGCCCAGATGGGTGGCCACATGCTCCAGGGACAGCCCTGCTGGGTGGCTGCAAAAATGCAGTGGGAGAGTGATGCAGGCTTTAGGAACAGCCCAGGATTCTGTGACCCCTGGTAAATCATCATTTGACCCCCGAGGGGGTCCCGACCCCCAGGTTGAGAACCACTGCTTTAGACCCTAGTCAATCTTTAGTCGACCAAGAAAATTTTATGATTTGACTAATGATTTTCCTATGAATGTTCCAACAAAAAACTAACCTTTTAAATATGCTACCCTAAATTGTTTTTAGTTGATTTTGAAACAATGGCCGATTGTATGAAAAAAGAAGGAAAGGGGGGGGGGGGGGGAGAAACCCTCATATACTAATTATGGGACTTTAACGGCTGTGTGGTTAGAATTGAGGTAACACATTTAAAGCTTAAAACAGAATTGTATTACATATTTATGTTAAAAGAGCTTCTGGGTCATAAACGACCATTACAAATAAGTACAATCATAAAAATACATAATCTTAAAACACCAAACAGCTATTAAACAACTAGAGGCAGTAGATGCTTATAAAATGAAGTGGTCCGAATGTATTGATCGATTTTAATTGGTGCATTGGTGCCTTATCCATCTTCCGATTGTATTTTTCATCCGAGACAGTAAATAGATCAGTGGCTCTCAACCTGGGGGTCAAATGATGATTTGCCAGGGGTCACCAAATCCTGGGCTGTTCCTGAAGCCAACACTGTTCTCCCAGGAAGGGAGATAAGAGGGAGAGGAACAAAGAAAAAGGGAGAGAAAATAAAAAAAGAGAGAGCAAGAAAGACAGTTAGAGGGATGGGGGGAAAAAAACAAGAAATTAGGATAGAGAGAGATGAAAGGGAAAGAAAGGAGAACAAAAAGAAAGATGGTACATCCTAAAATGTACTATAAGGGGTTTTAATACTGCACGAGTGGAAGGCACTCAGGGATCGCTAAATGTCCGCGGGTTAGGGGCGCAAATTACTTGTCTTGCCTTGGGTGCTTTTAACCCACGCTATGAAAATAATTTTACTGTTAGGGGTCCCCACAACTTGGGAAATGTTATCAAGGGGTCACGGCACTAGAGGTTGAGAACCACTGAAATAGATCAACAATACGATTATTCCATGTATGGCCATCATAAAGAATAATAGAATGCAATATATTACATTTTTGTTTTTGGGTTTAGATACTGATTTCTGAATCAGTCTGATTATGACTGGTTCCCTTTAGGCCTCGTACACACGATAGGTTAACCAGAGGACAACGGTCTGATGGACCGTTTTCATCGGTCCAAACCGATCATGTGTGGGCCCCATAGGTTGTTTAACCACAGGTTAAAAAAAGCCAACTTGCTTTAAAATTAACCTATGGATTCCTAACCGATGGGAAAAAATGATCGTTAGTAGGCACAACCATCAGTTAAAAATCCACGCATGCTTTTTTTAACCGATGGTGTTTAGGCACGACGGACCATCAGTCAGCTTCATCGGTTAACCTATGACAACGGTCCTTCAGACCGTTCTCATCGGATGGACTGATCGTGTGTACGCGGCTTAACTGTGTCTATTATTAAAGATGGAAGAATTGAGAAGTTTGTGTCTTGGGGGTTCCAGCATCTTTTTACCGGTGTTGCCGGCCCATCCTATCTCTGCAGCCGTTATACCTCCCCCCTGGAAGTTAATGAGCATGGTGCTGTAATTGAGGAGTATGTAATGAAATGTAGTTATGTAGCACAATGACCCTTTCACTGGTATAACCTGCAACTCCAGTTCTCGGAGCTGCGTCGTGGATTCCCTTAGTTGACATTCATTAAAGCTAATTGTATACAAAACTTGAATCCTTTTTCTTTTTTCTTTTTTTACCTGCGTTGCCTGGAGCTTGAGATTAGTGAGATGGGTAAACCTGGGGATACATACGATTATTGGGATTTAGAGGAGTAATTACACCTCTGCCTTTAGTTTGTAAAAATAAACAACGACTTAGTACTTTAACATAAAGACAGAAGCTTAGAAGCCTTGCTTTACTTTACTTTACGGTAATATGCGATAAGCCTTCTGCCCCTGGTCATCTCATAGTCTTATGTATCTGCAAGGAACCATACGCTTCAGGTATAGTAATGACATGACAGGTTCTCTTATAATGATAACAAAATCTTTTTAATTCAAGGCATATCTCTTTAAGCTTATATTTAGTAAAACATATAATTAAGTAAAAAAAAAAACACACACACATGGCACATTACTTACAGTCAATGCAATGTGTCCCTGGTGCTGCTGGTTGATTCTTTAGTTGAAACCTTCCACCCTTTGCAGCACCCCAGCCTCCATAATCATCTGAGAGCCCAATAGAGCTGAGGGACCTGTCATATTCACTCATCAGAGGTGCCGTCTATGCCAAATCTTATGTAGCAAGATCTCGGCCCTCCAAAGACCTAATGGTGACCTCCAGAGTCAGGAATAGCAGACATCGGTCATTGTAGAGTGGGTTACAAGGGATGGTGAGTGTGATGCAAGATGGAGTGATGGGCGCCAGACACTTTTTAAATGCAAAAGAGATTTTTTGTCTATTAACAGGACTGTGGGAGAGCAGGTTAGGGCCAGGATACTCTTAGGTAGATGCAATGAAAATTGGCAGACTCCGAGACTTCTATAGGTAGACAGCTGTACACAGTAGTGTATTTAGGTTTTGTGCTGCCCTAGGCCTGACTAAACTCGTGCACCCCCTAATTTAAATATGACCCACCCCTTCCTGTCAAGGCCACACCCTGTTCTGTTTAAGACTCGCCTTAAATTTTTGAGTGGAGACACTAGTTCTGAGAGCCTGAGGCAATTTGCATAGATTTCCTCTCACTTCCTGTTTGGCTATGGGGCATGAAGTGAAGGGAAATCTCTGTAATGGGACAGGGATGGTAAAAAATAACCTGACAGGGGCTATAACCCTCCATTACTCTATCCAAAATGGAAAAAAAAAGTGTTGCCTATAGTTCTACTTTAAGCACAAATTTCTGATAATTTTATGGAGAGGACTAAGAAGATATAACCATGCCAATAGTGCGGCAGAAAACATATAGCACAGTGAAGAAGGTTTGTGGTCCAGGATGATAGGACAGTCAAAATTAGAAGCAGCGCTCCGCCTCCCCCCCCCCCACAGTTGCGAAATGCCAGCCTTCTGCATACTGGAAGCAGTGCGGCCGCTTTATGGGGGTGCTAGACTAATTTGCCTCTCAGACCAGTCCGCCCCATAAGACTGGCACTACACTTACAGTGTAGCGCAAGCCGGCGGGGACTCTTTCCGTGCTGCCCCAGGCCTGGGCCTTGTTGGCCTAGGCCAGGATACAACATTGGCTGTACAGGGGAAGGCCTCCAGCCGGAAGCCACTTCTGTACTGTATAGGTAGGACCGCTGTCTCCTATGGCAACAAATCTTGTGACACAGAATAGTTATCTTCGCACTCTACAGTCTCTCACTAGACTCCCAGACCCAATCGCCACTGGATCCCCTGAGCTCTTTCACTTCCATCACTCAGTATCTTCCTCAAGCATCACGTCCACTTCCCTGATGGGTTCTTGCCTTGGCACTCACAGATACTCCTCAAGCGTCACCTCTGCTGTCCCCTTGTTCTGCTGTCCAGCTGGGTCCCTGGCTTGGCACTTGCTGACATTTTCCCACTTCTTCACCGTCCAGCTCACTCACAGTGGTCTCCGGTAACAGGGTGGATGGTTTCTTAGTGGCGTCAGCTTCCCCTCTACCTCCGACCACAACTGGGTTCCCATCCAGCTGAACCGTTACTCTCGGTTGGACTCCAATCCTGCAGTCCCAACCCTGCGCTGCTTTTCCTGCTTCTGGATACACCCTCAAACAGCCTAGCAGCCAGATGTAAAAAAAAAAAGCACACTGACAAAAATGCCTCCCAAAAAATGATAAAAGAAAACCATTATGAATGTTCTCATGGAAAGTTCATCCTCACTTGCCTTCTCTACAATATAATGCATTATTCTTGGCTTAGGGTGGTGCAAATTAGTGGCAGAGAAATGTTATGATCGGGTCAATTTTAGAAAAATTGATAAAATAATGATTTTGATTATTTATAAATAAAATGTTACCCTAAATGGGACTTTGTAAGGGGAAAGAATAAAGGATGTTTTTATAGGTGGAGATATGAATCTAGCATACCTTAAATATCTATCTGCTTTGATGAGGCTGAGGCTATAGCTGGCCTGCTGTGACACGTCCACCGGTATACATTATGCTCTGACATTCAGTTCTTCTAGGAATTTAGCTACCATGTCTGACACAGCCACACAAAGATTGTCATACAATCTATAGGAGATCACAGGCAAGCTTCACCTAGAATGACTTCTCTGGCTTCGGAGCGCTAAGGGAAGTTCTTGGTATCCACTCTCTCTATATTGCAGCACATGGTGAGTGAGAAAGAAGCCCATCAACAAGAAACAAAGCTATGACATCACTGAGATAACAATGGGCTTGTTAAGTAAGAGAAAGAGAAGTGTAAGGCCCCATACACACGAGAGAATTTATCCGTGGATACGGTCCAGCGGACCGTTTCCACGGATAAATCCTCTCAAAGATTTCCGCAGATTTCGATGCGATGGAGTGTACACACCATCGCATTGAAATCCGCGCGGAAATCCTCTGGCGATGACGTGTCGTGCCGTCGCCGCGATTATGACGCGGCGACGGGCGTGACGCTGTCATATAAGGAATTCCACGCATGCGTCAAATCATTACGACGCGTGCGGGGAATCCCTTTGGACGGATGGATCCGGTGAGTCTGTACAGACGAGCGGATCCATCCGTTGGAATGGATTCCAGCAGATGGATTTGTTGTGCATGTCAGCAAATATCCGATCTGCTGGAATCCATCCCAGAGGAGATTTCTCCGCGGAAACAGATCCGCTGGCGTGTACACACCATAGGATCTATCCGCAGAAACCCATTTGCTGGGATTTATCTGTGGATGGATTCTATCGTGTGTATGGGGCCTAAGATGTAGCCCAGAGCAACCAATCAGAGATCCCTTGTCATTGTACTGAGAACTCCCAGCCAATGAAAGTTCAAATCCGATTGGCTGCTGGATTATTCTACTTCATCAGTGCTTCATAATTATAAATGGACAAAATCAACCATAAATAAGCAATAAGGACACAACAGTGGAATTCATATGTGCGATAGAAAATCCACAACATTAAGGGCCAGATTCAGGTAGATCGGCGCATCTTTGTGCCGGCGTAGCGCATCTCATATGCGCTACGCCGACGTAACTCTGAGAGGCAAGAGCAGTATTCACAAAGCACTCGCTCCCTACGTTGCGCCAGCGTAACGTAAATTGGCCAGCGTAAGCCCGCCTAATTCAAAGTAGGAAGGTAGTGGGCGTGTTACATTTAAATTATCCGTGATCCCATGCAAATTAAGGGCCGAACGAACGGCGCATGCGCCGTCCCGTGGACGCTTCCCAGTGCGCATGCTCAGGATCACGTTGGATCGAACGCCTAAGATACGTCGAATCACTGAACGTAACCTACGCCCAGCCCTATTCACGTAGTCCTACGTAAAGGACGTAAAATACGACGGCTGTTCCGTCGTCCATACCTTTGCATGTGATGCGCCTCCTATAGGTGGAATAACTTTACGCCGGACGTACGCCTTACGTAAATGGCGTATACTACTGCGACGGCTGCAAGTACGTTCGTGAATCGGCGTATCTCGGTCATTTGCATATTCAACGCGTAAATCAATGGAAGCGCCCCTTGCGGCCAGCGTAAATATGCACCCAAGATACGACGGCGTAGGAAACTTACGTCGGTCGGATGAAGCCTAATTTCAGGCGTATCTAGTTCTATGGGTACGGCGCATAGATACGACGGCGCACATTTACACTTACGCGGCGTATCTCCAGATACGTCGGCGTAAGAGGTACGTGAATCTGGCCCTTAGTTGCTAAATGCCCATTCACACTGATGGCTTTTGAATGGCTCTCTATCTCAACGTACCAGTGCGCATCAATACCTGCATTTTGGTGCATAACATGTGAACTATCTGTGCATTGTGGTGAGGTGTGTTTTCAAAACATTAAAATGCATAGCACGATAATTTGTTGCACCAACACAACAAATAGTGTGAATGGGCCCTTAAACTCTATTCCGGTCTCCCATACATGGAATTATCAACAGCCAGAGTAACAGGGGCGGACTGACCATTGAGGCTCTCGGGCACTGCCCGAGGGCCCCATGCCACTAGGGGGCCCCATCAGGGTTGCCAGGCTCAGTAAAACCAGGCACAGTATGTAAAAATCTGTGTTTTTTTACATCTGTCCCTGAAATGTCCGAAACCGACGTGCTTTTAAAGTGAAAATCCCGAGATTTTAGCTGCCTGCCTCTGCACTGCCTCCTGGCATGGTGGCCATCTGTAAGCCCGGGGGCCCCATAATCTTCTATTGCCCAGGGGCCCCATGAGTTGTCAGTCCAGCCCTGCAGAGGAATAACCTTATAATGTCATAACAGGTGAGAAGTATGTACAGTAGCTCAAAACCCATCTTTTCTGAAGGCAAAAGGACAGTAGGGAGCGGATACTAAGCCCCCAGAGGCGATTCAGTTTGCATGTGTTGCGCTATATAATTTTCTCACTCACTCGCTCAGTAGCAAAAAAAAGGCCAAATTTAGTCTTACGCTGGCCATAGATGGATCAAAACTTGGACGATTCAGCAGGGCCTGGATGAAATTTGATCCATCTATGGGCAGGCTGATGATACAGTCTCTTGATTGACTTGCACAATCAGCCTGTTGGGTTTAATACTTGATCAGGCTATAGCTAGTAACACTGATATATTCTGACAGTGAGGAATTTTCCCCGCTGTCAGAATACATTAGCCCTGCGGTAAGTAATTGCCCCATCAACACTGAGGCCCCATACACACCATAGAATCTATCCGCAGATAAATCCCATCAAATGGGTTTCTGCGGATAGATCCTATGGTGTGTACACTCCGTCGGATATTTATCCGCAGATAAATCTCCCCTGGGATGGATTTCCAGCAGATGGATATTTGCTGACATGCTCAACAAATCCATCTGCTGGAATCCATTCCAACGGATGGATCCGCTCGTCTGTACAGACTTACCGGATCCATCCGCCCAAAGGGATTCCCCGCACGCGTCGTAATGATTTGACGCATGCGTGGAATTCCTTATATGACAGCGTCGCGCCCGTCGCCGCGTCATAATAGCGGCGACGGCGCGACACGTCATCGGCAGAGGATTTCAGCGCGGATTTCAATGCGATGGTGTGTACACGCCATCGCATAGAAATCTTCTGAAATCCTCGAGAGGATTTATCCGCGGATACGGTCCGCTGGAACGTATCTGCGGATAAATCCTCTCGTGTGTATGGGGCCTGAGTGTGTTGATAGGAGAATAACAATTTTTTTTTTCATCCAACTCGCTGGTTGTAGAAAAAAAAAGTAGGAAAAAATAAAGTCGCACTAAAAAACTTAAGTCAATTATTTGAAACAAACATGTGCATATTTCAAAAACAATTCAAAGAAAATATCAATCCTTAAATAATAAATGTGAACAGATTCTGTGATGGACTTTATTTTTTCCTATTTTTGACCATTGTTTGATGTTGTACAGCAAGTCGCAGCTTTATATTAGCTTTACCAGCATTTATAGTTACATGGTTATATAGTTAGTCAGGTTGAAAAAAGATACAAGTCCACCCAGTTCAACCACAAAATAAATAAATAAATAAATAAACAAACAAAATAAAAAACACAATACAATCCCATACACCCAACTCCATACCCACAGCTGATCCAGAGGAAGGCAAATCAATGAAGTCTAATTGATGAAACACCCCAGACGTGGTCATGTTGGCATTACTGTAATATTTTTTTTATGTTTTTAAGCCTTATGTTGTAATAATTTAGTTCACTAGAAGTGTTTTACATCCTTTATTTGCTGCACCAGAGTTGTGGATTGCACATTCCTATTGGGTGAGAGAAATCTGGTCATGACTTGAGATGAATGAGTTGAATGCCAAGTTGATCCAGAAAATTTGTTTTAAGTTGCTGCAAGGTGGAAAGTTTGATGAGTGTGATTTGTTAAGAAATCCTGATTGCTAGGATGGGGCTATATGGAAAAAATACAGTTTTAGTTGCTGCTGTACATAGTCAACCACCAATTTATTTATTTTTTTAATGCAGAGCTATCAGTAAATAAAGTTATTCTATATTTATGATGTTCCCATTGACACAAAGGTACGACTTCTATTCCTTAGAACAATCAGTGCATTAAAATGCACTTACTTCTTTACCCTATATACAAACTTCCCTCTCCTAGATTAACTGAGGCACCTTGTTCGTAGTGTGTGGCTTCTAATTAGGCCTGAAAATGTATGCAGACCTCTTTTATTTTACCGTTCAAAGACATTTTAATTTGATCTCCTTGACTAACTAAAGTGGCTGAGTGATGGGGAATCAGCTTTATGTCCTTGCAGTAAATTGCTCCTCATAACTTAAGTACTTCTCCCTTGATAGTAAACGAGTAAACTGATATTTTCCTGTGCTTGCAGCCCTGCCATCCAAGTATTCTTCAGGGAACAATGTCAATTATTAGGGAAAATCTAACTTATCTGAGCAATGTCCCCCATGATCAGCTGATCAGCCAAGTCACATGCAATCATCTCCCAATTAGCCTTATTGGGCATTTCACTGTGTTTCTTAAGCCGGCCGTACATTATGATTAGAGTTGATCGGACACCTGGATGTTAGGATTCGACGGGTTTGGCCGAACTTCGGAAAAAAGTCCGGGTTCGGGACCCGAACTTGACCCGAACTTGACCCGAACCCCATTGAAGTCAATGGGGACCCGAACCTTTCAGTACTAAAATGTCTCTAAAACACTAATGGAAATGGCTAGAGGGCTGCAAATGGCAGCAAAATGTTGGTAAGAGCTAGTGTTGCTCACGAATATTCGCATTGCGAATATTCGTTACGAATATGGCATATTCGAATATTCGCGAATAACTCGAATTTCGCGGCCAATATTCGCTATTCCGAATATTCGTATTTTTTCAATTTTATTTTTAAAACAGATCACATCCTAGTGATCTCCATCGACGTCTAAAAGCATTGCTGGTATGATTAGAGACCCTGGGCCGAGTAGCTAAGCTGAGGCGATCCTTTTATGTTGCCGAATATTCGCAATCGCGAATATTCGTATTACGAATATTCGCAAATACTTTCTCCGCCCTTCTTTTGCATCAGAGCCAATCAGAGTTCTCCTACCACAGTTGTCATAGGAGAGAGTGGAGTGTTTCTGTGCGTTTTTCCAGTGTATCACATCTTCAAAGAATTTTCCATCTTTTGTCACGTGTCATCATTTGCATTTCACCTCTTTAATGAGAATAATAACTGTTTAACATAAAGACATTTAAGAGATGTCAACGTAAACGGTTTACTTGTATTTCCCAAATCTATGGTTATTCAATATTTATTAAACTAATCAATATACAAATTGGTCAAAGTAAACCCTCAAATCTATATAATAATGTATTTATTTTATTAATACCTTGTTAGTTGCAGGGTCCATTACGTAAAACCACACTTTTTCCAAAGGGCAGGTGAAATTGAATGTTTCAAAATTTCGTAATCAATTTCGCATTTGCATTAGTGAAATTTCGCAATCAGTTTCGCATTAGCAAAATTTCGCAAAAAATATTTTTTGATAAAATATCACGAATATTCGATTTTAGCGAATATTTCACGAATATTCGGCTATATATTCGTGATATATCGCGAAATCGAATATGGCGTATTCCGCTCAACACTAGTAAGAGCATAGCAAATACTCTGCAAAAAAATGTGGATAGAAAAATAACTTAAAATAACATAAAAAAAATAAACATATAAAAAACACTGCAAACACTGGAGGAAACACTGCAAAATAGTTTTTTTTTGCCAAAAATGGGTGTTTGTTGAATAGAACAATAGAAGAACACTAGCTAAAGTGTTTATCTCACACGTAAAGATATGGAGGAAAACTGCAAACACTGGAGGAAACACTGCAAATGTTTTATTCTTTTTTGCAATAAATGGATGTTTTTTGAATAGCACAATAGAAGAAAAGTATGTAAAGGGTGTATCTCACAGTAACATATGCAGTGCTGGTGTAATTTGATTTCTAAAGCAGGACTGACTCCTATATATTTCTGTCCCTATAAAAAGCACAATCAGGAACCTTTCCCTAAAGTATCTAATGCAGAGTATCTCACAGGAGCATATGCAGTGCTGGTGTAATTTGATTTCTGAAGCAGGACAGTCTGACTCGGCTGTGATGGCTTCTAGGTCACACTAATAAAACAAATGGTGATTGGCTGCCCTGCAGCGTGCCATTACATTGCCGAACACTGAACCCGAACTTACAGCAAATTGTTCGGGTTCGGGTCCGGGTACCAAAAACCCCAAAGTCTGGTACGAACTCGAACTTTACAGTTCGGGTTCGCTCAACCCTAATTATAATGCAGTTTGCACAGCGCTTTCCAATCAAATGGTAGACAATACAGTTACAATACAATAACATACAAGAGGGTTAAGAAGACCCTGATCATAAGAGCTTACAATCGAATAGGGGGGGGGGGGGCACTGGTTGAAAAAAAAAAAAGATTTATGTGTGGGCTGTAGTGAGGCATCAAAATAGTTTTACAAAAATAAAAAAAAGCAGCAAAAACTTAGTGACACTAAAGGTTTGAATTTTTTTTTTTTAAATAACAAACATGTCATACTTACCTCCACTGTGCAGCTCGTTTTGCACAGAGTGGCCCTGAAAGGCGTCTTCTGGGGTCCCACGGCGGCTGACTTGGCTCCTCCCCACTTCTGATAACCCCCTCTGGGAAGCTCTTTCCCAAGGGGGTTACCTTGCGGGTGCGTTCCTGAGTCCTGTATTCGGCGTCCATAGCCGCCGACTACAGGACTCTGCCCCGCCCCGGCCCTCATGTCATTGGAGTTGATTGACAGCAGCGCGAGCCAATGGCTGCGCTGCTATCAATCTATCCAATGAAGAGCCGAGAAGACCAAGCAAAGGAAAAGTGCGTTCGAGACGCAGGACTTTCCAGGGCTCAGGTAAGTAAAATGGGGGGGCTGGGGGGCCAGTAATTGTAAGATGTTTTTTCACCTTAATGCATAGGATGCATTAAGGTGAAAAAACATGAACCTTTACAACCCCTTTAAAGCGGAGGTCCGCCCAAAAAGTCAAAATTAAGAGCTGGCAGCTACACATACTGCAGCTGCTGGCTTTTAATAATAGGACACTTACCTGTCCTGGATTCCAGCGGTGTCGGCACCACAGCTGATGTTTCCATAAGCTGTCGGGTGCTGCCGCCGCCATTGCGGGTAAGGGAACTCAGCAGTGTAGACTAACGGCTTCATGCCAGGCATGCGCGAGGCCCCACTCCTCTCTCCTATTGGCCCGGAGACAGGGGGAGGAGGAGGCAGGAGGAGGGTGCACCGGGGTGACGTCATGGGCGGTTGAGCAGACTCCCTGAAGAGGGAACAGGATACCAACAGGTATCCTGTCCCCACTCCCCCCTGAAAGATTCCAATTGTGGAGATGGATGCAAAAACATTTTAAAGGCTTTATCAATGCCTAGAAGCAAAGTGAAGTAAATTATTAAAAAGTGGAAGGTATTTGGTACAACATAGACCCTCCCTGGATCAGGACGATGCTCCAAATTGGATGAAAGAGTCAGGAGGAAACTGATCAGAGGCTACCAAGAGGCCTACAGCAATTCTGAAGCAGTTTCAGGAATTTATGACAAAGAGTGGACATTGTATGCATGTGACAACAATATCACACATTCTCCACACATGTGACTTGTTTGGGAGGGTTGCAAGAAAAAAGACACTCCTCAAGGAAGGCCAAATACAGTCAGGACTGAGCTTTGCCAAAACGCACCAGATTCTGAGGTCACATGGAAAAGGGTGTTATGATCAGATGAGACAAAAATTTGAATTATTTGGCCTTGACACCAAACAATATGTCTGGCGGAAATCCAATACAGCTCACCATCCAATAAAGCATGGAGGAGGTAATATCCTGTTATGGGGGTGTTTCTCTGCAGCAGGATAGAAGGAATAATGGACGGGGCAAAATCCCGTCAAATTCCTGAGGAAAATCTGCTGCCCTCTGCCAGAAAGTTGTCAATGGGAAGATGTTTACCTTCCGACATGACAATGACCCATAGCACACAGCAACAATGAGCACACAGTGGTTAAAGGAGAAAAAGGTGAATGTCCATGCATGGCCTAGTCAGAGGCCAGACTTAAACACCATTGAAAATCTGTGGAATGGCTTGAAGACTGCAGTCCACAAACTGTCACCATCAAATTTAACTGAACTTGAGCAGTTCTGCAAAAAAAGAGTGGGCAAATATTGCAAGGTCTAGATGTACAAAGTTAGTAGAGACATATCCCAACAGACTAAAGGCTGTAATTAAAGCAAAAGGTGTTTCAACAAAATACTAGCACGAGGAGGTGATCCTTTTTCCAACTCAGTGATTCTGTTTTAAAAAAAAAATCTGACATGTTGGATTAGATATTTTTCTTGGATGTTATAAGTTGCACTGAGTAAATACAGCTGGATAAAACAAAAAGTGTGTCTGTCTTCATTTCAGGCTGCAAAGCAACAACATATTATTACTTTAAAGAGGGATGATTCTTTTCTATACCCATTGTAGTTGTGCACTCCTCTGACCCAGAATCAGCCAACAGTGGGCTAAAGCCAGTCACAGAACCAGTTCAATCTCTGCATGAATCCCGACAATGTGGGGATCCTCCCAGATACCTGATTGCCAGCTGGCTCAGCCTCTTAGGCCCCGTACACACGGTTGGTTTGGTCCGCTGAGAATGAACCGAAGTTCATTTTCATCGGACCAAACCGACCGTGTGTATAGGCCATCGGTCTGGTTTCTTCGGTCCAAAATTTCTAAACATGCTTCAAAACCGAACCGATGGACCGCTGCCCCATCGGACCAAACTGATGGTTAGTACAGAAAAGCATCGGTTCAAAACCTGCGCATGCTCAGAATCAAGTCGACGCATGCTTGGAAGAATTGAACTTCGTTTTATTCAGCACGTCGTTGTGTTTGACGTCACCGCGTTCTGACCCGCTCGGATTTTGGACTGATGGTGTGTACACATATCAGGCCGTACGGCCACTTCAGAGGTGAACCGATGAAAACGGTCCGACGGGCCAGTCTCATCGGTTTGGTCCGACCGTGTGTACGGGGCCTTAGTGCACCGCCGAGAGTCTAAGCTAGCCACTAATGCCCCCTCCACAGCCCAAAACTCCAGGGAGAACTGGGGGGGGGGGCTTGGCAGAGCAGAGTGTGGTGACTGACAGATCAGTAGAGACTGACTGAGAGATCAGTAGTCTTTGATCAATCAGTTCTTGGCATAGAGCTGCGGGGGACAGATGCAGCATAGATCCGATCTGGGTGAGTATGTATGTTTGTTATTTTGGAATCCTGCACTTCTCTTTAAAGTTATCCAAGAGTATTACTTAAAGTGTTACTAAACCCTGGACCCTGCATTCCCTATATCTGGTCTCCCACAGTACACAGAAAATGCAAATGCAATTATTTTAGTAAATATAAACTGCTAAATACCTTTTCTAATCAGCCGTATATAGCAGTCTTGCAACTTCTATCAGAGTCCAGCTGAGCACTGTCCTCCTTGTAGGAGGAGTTTTCTGACTGTGCTATGAGACTGTAAGACCCCTATCCCTCTGTCTGGAGAGTGCTGATTGGCCCTGTGCTGACCACATGCACTCTCCCAAGAAAATAAAAAACCTCTCCAGCAATACACACCAAACTGAGCATGTGCAGCCTGACTCCATAGATTGTGTGTTATCAGGAAAGCATCAGGGGACAGTGGAAGAAGTGGAAGATCAGAAAAGACAGGATCAAAGAGCCTTTTAGCACAATGCAGAGGATTAACCCCTTAGGTTCCACAGTGAGTATAACAAGCATGCTTTGCTGCATACACAGACTGATTTTACTGTTGTGGGTTTAGTAACACTTTAAATTCCAAACTTTGTGTCTACAAAACAAGTAAGTATAGTCAACTTGCACTGCAAATAACCCAAGGAAACCCTTAACTCTTAACATGTGATGAATGAGTTTAATAATCTCTGTCTGCATTTACAGAGTTGTGTGATCAGTGATATCCTCATTATAGAGGATATCACTTGTTTACAAGTACTTTTAGCAGGAAGGATTAAGTGATTAATCCACTTGTGAGATAACGTCTTATTTGCTTTCACACTCAGGAATTCATAAAGGTTGTATGGAAGAAGGATGACGGGTGCTTCAAACATTCAAAAAACATATCTAACATAACGTTTTATCACTGCTTGATAGGGATGAGCCGAACCCCCCCCCCCCCCCCGTTCGGTTCGCACCAGAACCTTCGAACGGACCGAACGTTCGCGCAAACATTTAGAACCCCATTGACGTCAATGGGACTCGAACACGAAGCTCATCCCTAATGCTTGAGGCTTCATTTCCACTGGCGTTTTTACAGCCACTTTTCTGAGCGTTTTTTACAGCTTAAAAACGCCTGTCTATGTTATTCTATGGCATCATGCCCACATAGGCGTTTTTGAGCTGCAAATGGCATAGGCGTTTTTGAGCTGTAAAAAAAATGCGTGACCAGGGCGTTCTGTGGCTCCAGCAATAGAGCTGTAAAAACGCCGGACATTAAAAAACGTGCAAAAACGCTCAAAAACGCGCAAAAATGCTCAAAAATGCTACAAAATAAACATGGACAGGCCTTTTTAAGCTGTAAAAAAGGCTAACACAAGTGGCTGTAAAAACGCCAGTGGAAATGAAGCCTTATAATATGGACTGGTCACCAAGTTGTACATTGGTTTGCAGCTCAAGAACAAAGAAGAAGAAGGGCTGCAGCTCTCTACAAAGCGAGAAATGTAGTGCCCTGTGCTCCTGATCTTAACAGAGTTGTAAAGTCTCAAGCTTTTTCACCTTAAAGTGGATGTAAACCCGATTCATGAAATTAGAGCTGGGTACATATATCTGCAGTATTTTGTTATCTCTTTTCAATGAGCTAAGTCTTATAGCTCTCTTCTGAACGGTTCCTCTGTTATCAGCCTGAGAATTCCTGACATATTTTTTGACTTTTTAGACAAAAGCAGCCTAAATCTTTTGTCAAAGGAGGTTTCTAAAATAGATTAGCAGAGAGCAGCTCCTGTTACAAAACAGCTCTGAGAGTCTCTGCCTATGAGGAGAGGAGGTGTGTGCCTTTCCTCCAATTAGCAATGTTAGCCATCTTGGTTGTATACCCAGACTCTGTGTTAACCAGGAAGAAAAAATATCCTAACACAATCTCAACTTTCTAAACAGTATATACTGTATTTATCGGCGTATACCGCGCACTATTTTGCCCTGAAAATCAGGGCAAAATCGTGGGTGCGTGATATACGCCGATACCCGCTTTCCAGCGCCGAGTTTGAATACTGCGCTGACATATACCAAGCACAGTACACTCGTGTATAGTCGGGCAGTCTCGGCTACACTCGCGCTCACGTCCTGTACGTCCAGGACGTCAGCGCGAGCATTGCCGACTATACGTGAGTGTACTGCGTTCGGTATATGCCGGCGCAGTATTCAAACTCGGCGCGGGAAAGCGGGAAACAAGCGAGGAGGACGCCGCAGAAGGACGCCGGACCCGACGAAGAGGACACCCGAAGCCGCAGACGGACGCCGGACCCGACGAGGCCGCCGATGGACACCGTGCAAGTCACCAAACTGTAAGTACACAAATCTTTTTTTCACAGGAATTTCTGGGCAACTTTAGGAGTGCGCGCTATACGCGGGAGCGCGCTATACCCCAATAAATACGGTAAATGTGAAGACAGCAGATATACATGTAAAACCTATGTAGGGAGATTTGGTTCATCTCTGAGTATAATCTGAGGCTGTTCACTTCACTGGGTGTATGGAGGGTTTACATCCACTTTAATGCATTCTATGCGTTAAGGTGAAAAACCTTCTGTGCTAAAGCTGCCCCCCAAAGCCCCATTTTTCTTACCTGAACTTGATCGTTCCAGCGATGAGCACGAGCCCAGCAGCTCCAGCCGCTGTCTCGGGTCCTCATTGGATAGATTGATAGATGGCTCCCACTGCTGTCAATCAAATCCAGTGACAAAGGAGTGGTGCGCTGGGCCGAGTCCTGCTGTCTATGTCAATGGACGCAGAAGCAGGACTCAGGATCGTGCCCGCACAGGTGACCCCATGGAAAGTGGCTCTCCATGGGGGCACCTAATGAAGGGAGGATCAAGGCTACTCTGTTCAAAACCCTTGCACAGAGCAGGTAAGTATGACATGTTTGTTATTATTATTTTTTTAACAAACCTTTAAAATCACTTTAAAGTGTATGTCAAGCTAAAGGGCTCATTCACATGTAAGGTTGGGGGAAGTAAAACCCTGTGGTTGAACTGTGGGATTACTGCCCCCAACTGCTCCACCCTTTAGCAGCAGAGCAGTCCAAAGGGTTAAAGAAGGCAGTAATCGTGTGCTCAGTTGTATACTCAGTTGTGACTTGACGCTACTTGTATATCAAGACATCGCTTGTATACCAAGTCAAAATGTATTTAAAGATTTTGCTTGTCTTGCAAAACGCTCTTAAACCAAGTTACTCTCAAACCAAGGTTTTACTGTATAGTCTTTTTTAGCAAGGGTTCCCCGAGCCCGGAAAGTTTCTTCAAGTGTTGAAAAGATTGAGAAAGGCTGGCTTAGAACTTCTCCATTTTATTTTGCAGCCTGTTTTCCCAGAGACAGGAAGTAAAGGGGACAGGAAGTAATTGGAATTTGTTCCAATGGGGACAGACGCAGTTCCAAGCACACATTTTATTGCCATTTGCTTCTTCCTGTCTCGGTACCATAGAGGTGTCATTGAGAGACACAGTGCGCAGAGGCGGCTCTCTAATTAGGCCTCGCACTCACAGGGGCCTCGCGGCCGCCTAATTTGTCTGTGATCATTACTAATGCCGGCGTCATCGGATCTCTCTATTGCCCCTCTCTCTTTCTCACCTCCCCCTCTCTCTCTCCCCTCTTGCATTGGCTGAATATGTCTGATAGGTGAGGAGGGTGCCCTGGAAGTGTGCTGGATCCGTGCATTTTCTGGAACCATTTTTCTAGCTTGAATTATTTTTCCCGTTATGGGCGTGAGTGGGGCCTCATGTCTAAGTTTTGCCTAAGGCCTCACGAAGCCTAGAGCCGCCTCTGACAGTGAGGGGAAATATCCCCACAGACAGTGTTAAAAACAAGAGGTTCTAACTAGGGTTGTCCCGATACCACTTTTTTAAGACTGAGTACAAGTACCGATACTTTTTTTCAAGTACTCGCCGATACTGGTTACCAATACTTTTTTTTTTATCTCATGTGACAGTGGCACATGTGGCAGTAGTTTTATTTTTTACAATTTGTTTTTAATTTTTTTATTTTTTATTATTTTCTACAATTATTTTTTATTTTATTTTTTTATTATTATTCTTTTTTTTTTATCAGCCCTGTTGGGGGGCTTTGGTGAGATATCAGGGGTCTTAACAGACCTCTGACATCTCCCCTTTGAGACAGAGAAAGGGACTAAGGACACGGATTCCCCAGTCCCTTTCTCAGCAGCCTCAGCTGCGCTGAAAATGAATGGAGAGAAGACGGCGGCTTCTCTTCATTCATAAACTGAAACATTGTAAACACAGTTTACAATGTTTCAGTTATGTGAATGGACAGAGTCAGTGTCCATTCGGAACAGTAAGGAGCCGGATTTACCGGCTCCTACCGCCGCTCTCCATCCTGACAGTTGCAGGGGGTGGAGGAGGAGCATGGAGGGAGAGAGAAATATAGAGGGAGACACGAAAGGAGACGGAAACACGGAGGGGGACACGGATGGAGAGAGAAACACGGAGGAAGAGAGAAACACGGAGGGGGACACGGAAACACGGAGGGGGACACAGAGGGAGACGGAAACACGGAGGGGGACATGGAAACACGGAGGGGGACATGGAGGGAGACGGAAACACGGAGGGGGACATGGAGGGAGACGGAAACACAGAGGGGGACATGGAGGGAGACGGAAACACGGAGGGGGACATGGAGGGAGACGGAAGCACGGAGGGGGACATGGAGGGAGGGAGACGGAAGCAAAACGGAGGGGGGCTGGAGGAGGACATGGGACAGTCAGCAGTGATCGTGTGTGGGGGAGTTACAAGCACCAATCACCGCTGATTTTAAAGGAGCTGAAAGCCGCGTGGGGGGGGAAGCGGAGAAATTACATTTAAATCTATACAGCGGTGATCGGTGCTTGTAACTTCCCCACGCACTGATCACCGCTGACTGTACAAGTATCGGGTGAAGCATCTGGAGTATTTTCCCAAGTACAAGTACTCATTCAAATGCTTGGTATTGGTACCGATACTAGTATCTAGGGTTGTCCCGATACCACTTTTTTAGGACCGAGTACAAGTACCGATATTTTTTTCAAGTACTCGCCGATACCGATTACCGATACTTTTTTTTAAATGTGTCCCCAAATGCAGCCATGTCCCCCACAAATGCAGCGATGTCCCCCACAGATGCAGCCACGTCCCCCATAGATGCAGCCATGTCCCCCACATATGCAGCCATGTCCCCCACATATGCAGCAATGTCCCCCACATATGCAGCCATGTCCCCCATATATGCAGCCATGTCCCCCACATATGCAGCCATGTCCCCCACATATGCAGCCATGTGCCCCACATATGCAGCCATGTCCCCCATATATGCAGCCATGTCCCCCACATATGCAGCCATGTCCCCCACATATGCAGCCCTGTCCCCCACATATGCAGCCTTGTCCCCCACATATGCAGCCATGTCCCCCATATATGCAGCCATGTCCTCACATATGCAGCCATGTCCCCCACATATGCAGCCATGTCCCCCACATATGCAGCCATGTCCCCCCATATGCAGCCATGTCCCCCACATATGCAGCCATGTCCCCCACATATGCCGCCATGTCTCCCCATACCTAGATACCGCCGCCGCCTAGTTAATCAGCGTGCGGGTCCCCCACATATGCAGCCATGAGCCCACATATGCAGCCATGTCCCCCACATATGCAGCCATGTCCCCCACATATGCAGCAATGTCCCCACATATGCAGCCATGTCCCCCACAATTGCAGCCATGTCCCCCCACATATGCAGCCATGTCTCCCCATACCTAGATGCCGCCGCCTAGTTAATCAGCGTGCGGGGAACATTACAGCTTTCATTTGAATAGCAGTCTGTTCCCCGCCGCGCCGCGTATAGACACTCCCCCTTGCTCGGGATTGGACGGGTGATCTGCACTTTGATAGACAGATCACCCGTCCAATCCCGAGCAAGGGGGAGTGTCTATACGCGGCGCGGTGGGGAACAGACAGCTATTCAAATGAAAGCTGTAATGTTCCCCACACGCTGATTAAATAGGCGGCAGGGGCATTGCGGTATGCGGCGGCCGCGGCAACGGCGGCGAGAGGGGGGGTTAGTATCGGATCTGGCATCGGGGGCATTTGCGGGAGTACAAGTACTCCCACAAATGCTCAGTATCGGTCCCGATACCGATACTGGTATCGGGACAACCCTACTAGTATCGGTATCAGGACAACCCTAGTTCTAACCCCGTATATCATATATTTTACATACAGAATAGGAATATTAATTTAAAGTGACAGGTGCAGTTTTAGATGATGTAGGCCAGACTTATCCGATTGCAATGTTATCTGTTCCATCAACGTTTCTGACGGCTAATATCATCTGTGTGGTCTCTGTAGCTGTAGAAGGTGTGCGGAATTTAACAGAGATGTCCCAATCACTCTCAGCCCCGTTTATCATCAACACATAAATCTTCTCACATACAACAAGGGAGATCCAATGGAGAGATAAGACTAATAAGAGACTGGAGCGATGTCTGGAGATGACATTTTTCTGGATCTTGTTACTACAGCATGAAAAGTGAGTAAAATATGGAGATAAATGACCTTCATTAAAGCGTATCTATTACTGCGACATGACGAAGGAGGTCATCTTGTAGACAGAAGAATAATATCTAAACATTCACAAAGAACCGGCACCGTGACTGAGATGTGAGGAACATACCGTCCCCACACCCACTAGCCTGCAGCCACTGCCTGGACCCCACACCCGCTAGCCTGGAGCCCGCCATGTTGGATGACACCCCGATCTATCTGGATCTATCTATCCAGATAAGTGCTGGACCACCCGGCAGATGCAAGATGGGGGTTGTGGCCCCTCTCCCCCCCAACAAAAAACCCACCATCCACCGCTGCACATATAGATTTCAATGTTCATTCAGCCTGCATAGAGGAATCTTTTCTGCCAGCTTTTGAATGGTCTTGCTGTCACCTGGCTTGACAAAAAGTGATTTTTTTCAATTGACTTTTGTTGAAGGAGCTGGGTGGAAAATTGCTGCCAAACAGTGACCGCGTCCAATGAGATCCAGTATATTTGCGAGTATGCTCACAACCATCAAAAAACAAAAGCTGACAGAAAAGATTCCTCTATGCAGGCTGAATGAACGTTGAAATCTATATGTGCAGCGGTGGCTGGTGTTTTTTTTTGTTGGAGGGGGGGGCGGCAACCCCCATCTTGCATCTGCCAGGTGGTCCAGCACTTACCTGGATAGATAGATCCAGATAGATCGGGGTGTCATCCAACATGGCGGGCTCCAGGCTAGCGGGTGTGGGGTCCAGGCAGTGGCTCCAGGCTAGTGGGTGGGGGGACTGGGCAGTGGCTCCAGGCTAGTGGGCGTGGGGACTGGGCAGTGGCTCCAGGCTAGTGGGCGTGGGGACTGGGCAGTGGCTCCAGGCTAGTGGGCGTGGGGACTGGGCAGTGGCTCCAGGCTAGCGGGTGTGGGGTCCAGGCAGTGGCTCCAGGCTAGTGGGCGTGGGGACTGGGCAGTGGCTCCATGGTGGTGGGCTTCCTCTCTGGCTCTAGCGGCTTCCTCCCTGGTCTCACACCTGCTTTCTGATTGACTAGGAGAGGATTTTGTGAGAAAATAGCAAAAATGAATTTGCTATCGTCACATAACTGGGTGGGATTGGGACGCAGTGCTCGGCACCCAAAGCCCGCCCTTTTTTGAAGCCTTTTAGAGACTCTGGCTCTTCTCATGTGCTTCAAAAAACACCCCCCCATAGGAATTAATGCACTCTGCGTCCTGAAAGGGCCTGGGCGCATGGATAGGGAGGGCGGCGGCGGTGTTAGGGGGGTGGCGTCCATGTGCCCACAATGCACCAGCCACCACTGTATATATGTATGGCTAGCCTTAGACATTAAGAAACATAAATGCCTCCCCTATATTTCCTCTATAATAAACTATGCCCCTGGGCGTATGTGTGTACAGGGCAGTAACCCATATCAGTTGGATCAGTGGAAGACGACTTGGCTGCCATGGTTGACCACACTATGTCCCACTGAACAAACCTGTCTGCTTGATTTTTCAGGAGAGGAACAGAAAGGGAGACGTGGCAAGTCTTTTTACCAGCCGCGGCTTAACTACATTGCTGCGGGCAAACAGACTGAGTGACTGTAGCTCTCAGGTAGAAAAGGATTTTCACTCTTCTGTATCACTTCCTACTGAAGAGCAAGAAGGACAACAAGACCGGACAGTTTCCAGCTCTAGGGAGGCTTTCATAGCTCAAAATGCAACATAAAACTCACACAAGAATAGTGATGTATGGTTCGGGAACATAAAAGCAAAAGTAACAATGTAACATAAATCCTGAAGGTGAGGCAGCCATAAGATACAGTACAAAGACACAAACTACGTAAAATGTATCTAAAGTAATCTTTTTTATAAAGTTTTAAAGAATAGAGAGGTGACCGGTTATAAACTCTGTCAGATTTATGTTGCTGTAAGGGCTTGTTCACACTTGACTACATTTCTATGCGTAACTAGTTGCCGACCGCGCACCGTCATTATACGGCGGCAGGTCGGCTCTCCTGGGCGAGAGCCCGTAGCTATACGTCGGCTCTCTTTGCGGCCACTAGGGGCACGTGCGCGTCTGTGACTCCCGTGCGGGTGCCCGGCGGGCGCAATCGCCGCCGGGCACCCGCGATTGCTCGTTACAGAGCGGGGACCGGGAGCTCCCGGTCCTGTCAGGGAGAGAAAAGCTGATCTTCTGTTCATGCAATGTATGAACAGAAGATCAGTGTTTACCCTAGTGAGGCCACCCCCCCCCACAGTTAGAACACACCCAGGGACATACTTAACCCCTTCCCCGCCCCCTAGTGTTAACCCCTTCACTGCCAGTGGCATTTTTATAGTAATCTAATGCATTTTTATAGCACTGATCGCTATAAAAATGCCAAGGGTCCCAAAAATGTGTCAAAAGTGTCCGAAGTGTCCGCCATAATGTCGCAGTACCGAAAAAAATCGCTGATCGCCGCCATTACTAGTAAAAAAAAAATATTAATAAAAATGCCATAAAAATACCCCCTATTTTGTAAACGCTATAAGTTTTGCGCAAATCAATCAATAAACGCTTATTGCGATATGTATTCTTCTACATATTTTTCGTAAAAAAAATATCGGCCTAAACTGAGGAAAAAACATTTTTTTTATATATTTTTGGGGGATATTTATTATAGCAAAAAGTAAAAAAATATTAATTTTTTTCAAAATTGTCGCTCTATTTTTGTTTATAGCGCAAAAAATAAAAACCGCAAAGGTGATCAAATACCACCAAAAGAAAGCTCTATTTGTGGGAAAAAAAGGATGCCAATTTTGTTTGGGAGCCACGTCGCACGACCGCGCAATTGTCAGTTAAAGCGACGCAGTCCCGAATCGCAAAAAGTGCTCTGGTCTTTGGGCAGCAATATGGTCCGGGGGTTAAGTGGTTAAAAAACGCTCCTGTAGCATCAGTATGGGCATCAGACTCGCATTAAAGAGGTTGAAAACCCTCAAGGTTTTTCACCTTTATACATTCTATGCATTAAGGTGAAAAACCTCCTGTCATGCAGAAACCCCCCACCCCCCCGAGCCCCCCCTTTTACTTACCTGAGCCCTGTGATTCACATGACGGGAACGAGCACACCAGCTCCGACCGGTGTATCGTGTCCTGATAGGATAGATTGATAGCAGGGCAGTCATTGGCTCCCGCTGCTGTGAATCAAATCCAATGATGCGGGTGCCGGGGGTGAGGCCGAGTCCTGCTTTCTGTGTCAATAGACGCAGCAGCAGGACTCAGGAGCGCGCTCGCACGGGTGCCCCAAAGGAGAGCGCTTCTCTGACGGGGCACTTAAGAAACGGAAGAGCCACCAGCGCAGCTGAGGGACCCCAAAAGAGGAGGATTGGGGCCACTCTGTGCAAAACCAACTTCATAGAGAAGGTAAGTATATGATTGTTATTAAAAAAAAAAACAAAAAAACAAGGGTTTAGCCACTTGCCGACTGCCTGCCGTCGATTAACAGCGGCAGAAAAGCACTCCTGCGCAAAACGCCATAGCTGTACGGTGGGCGCTTTAAGGCGTATAGGGGGTGCGCAAACACCTTGGGCCAGATTCTGAAAGGACTTACGACGGCGCAGCGCCATGTAGGCCGTCGTAAGTCCTAATCCGACCCGTCGTATCTATGCGCCTGATTCTTAGAATCAGTTACGCATAGATATCCATTAGATCCGACAGGCGTAAGTCTCTTACGCCGTCGGATCTTAACTGCATTTTTTTTTTACCGCTAGGTGGCGCTTCCGTCGAATTCCGCGTCGAGTATGTAAATTAGCTAAATACGCGAATTCCCGAACGTACGTGCGGCCGACGCAGTAAAGTTACGACGCTATTATGTTAGGCTTTTCCCGGCGTATAGTTGCCCCTGCTATATGAGGCATAAGTGCGGCGTACCAATGTTAAGTATGGCCGTCGTTCCCGCGTCGAAATTTGAAAAAGTTACGTCGTTTACGTAAGTCGTCCGTGAATGGGGCTGGACGTCCTTGCGGCGTACTTTGGAGCAATGCACACTGGAAAATTCCACAGACGGCGCATGCGCCGTTCCGTAAAAACGTCCATTGGCTGGCGTTGCTGTCAACCACTTCAGATCTGCGCTATAGCCGAAAGACGGCTGCAGCGCGAACCTGAATTGCCGGGAGGGCAACTGTCAACTGTCAGCCAATAACAGCTGATCATGTGATGTAAACAGAGCTGGTAATCTGCAATTTTTTCTTCTCGCGCCGATCACCGGTGGCTGTCAGAGGGACATCAGCCCCAATGAAGTAGACCGGGACCGATGCTCATCTGTGCCACCTGCCAGTGCAATACAGTGCTGCCTACCATTGACCACCAGCACCACCCATCAGTGCCCACAGTGCCACCCATCAGTGTCACTTACCAGTGCCACCCATCAGTATCCACTACCAGTGCTCATCAGTTTCACCTACTAGTGCCCATCAGTGCCACCTATCAGTGCCCATCAGTGCCATTAGTGCCACCCATCAGTGCCACCTATCAGTGCCAACCATTAGTGCCACCACCCATCAGTGCCGCCTTATCTGTGCCCATCAGTGCCGCCTTATCTGTCCCCATCAGTGCCGCCTTATCTGTGCCTATCAGTGCCACCTTATCTGTGCTATCAGTGCCCACCAGTGCAGCCTATCAGTGCCCACCAGTGCCGCCTCATCAGCGCATATCAATGAAGGAGAAAAATTACCTGTTTGCAAAATTTTATAACAAACTATAAAACATGATTTTTTTTTTCAAAATTATCCATGGTGTTTTGTTTGTTTAGCAAAAAATAAAACCCCCAGCGGTGATTAAATGGCACCAAAAGAAAGCTCTATTTGTATGAAAAAAAAAGATAAAAATTTATTTGGGTACAGCGCTGTATGACCGCACAAATGTCATTCAAAGTGCATCAGCGCTGAAAGCTGAAAATTGGTCTGGGCAGGAGGGGGTTTAAGTGCCCTGTAAGGAAGTGGTTAAACGTTTTATGGTATTTGGGCCACTTGGATACATTATACTTCCACTGCTTTACCGGGCTCCCAGCCCACCGCCTCCGGCCCTCTTCACCCCCAACGTAGTTGATTTTGTTTATTTTGTCGAAGACTAGAGTGGACTTGCTCTGATCCATGGAACATTTCACTTTGCAACGCCTATGCTTTCAGTTAAAGTGCTGTTTGTTTTTGTTTTGTTGTTGTTTTTGTGCTCAACCCTTTCGCACTTATTTTCCTTCCTTCCCCCACCCTCCAGTACCTCTCCTTACTGGTCTTGCACACAGGCTTTAGGTTTCTGATTGTTACGACAATTTATAATACAAAAAAAACATTTGTGGAAGAATGGTCAAACATTCCCATAGACACACTCCTAAACCTTGTGGACAGTCTTCCCAGAAGAGTTGAAGCTGTTATAGCTGCAAATGGTGGGCCAAGTCAATATTGAACCCTACGGGCTAAGACTAGGAAGCCATTACATTTCAAGTGCGTGTAAAAGCAGGCGTCCCAATACTTTTAGCAATAATGGCCCGGATTCACAGACATCGGCACATATTTATACCGCCGTAGCGTATCTCTTTTACGCTACGCCGGCGCAGCGCACAGAGGCAAGCACTGGATTTACAAAGCACTCGCTCCCACTCGCTGTTAAAGATGCGCTGGGTTTTCTCGGCGTAAGCCAGTGCAGGTGGAAGTGGGCGTGAGCCATGCTAATGAGGCGTGACCCCATGCAAATGATGGGCCAAGCGCCATAGAAGTACTTAAAATGAACGGCGCATGCGCCGTCCCGTGGCCGCATCCCAGTGCGCATGCTCAGAATCACGTCGAGACAACTGCCTAAGATACGTTGAATCACTGCCTACGACGTGAACGTAACCTACGCCTAGTCATATTCACGTACAAAGTAAACGACAAAAGATACGACGGCTTGTGTTCCCTGGTCCTTACCTTTGCATGAGTTGCGCCTCCTATATGGGCAATAACTTTACCCCGGACGTACGACTTACGCAAACCGCGTAGATGATGCGCCGGGCGCAACTACGTTTGTGAATCGGCGTATCTCCCTCATTTGCATATGTGCATAGAAAATCTATGGTAGCGGCAAATGCGGCCGGCGTAAATATGCGCCCACGATACGACGGCGTAGGCAAGTTACGTCGGCCGTAGGAAGCCTATTTTCAGGCGTATCTCAGATTGTGGGCACGGCGCACAGATACGACGGCGCATAGTTACACTTTCCCGGCAGACTTTTTACCGTTGGGAAACCCGAGGGGAAAGCCGAGAACCTGCTCGGCAGATTTTTCCCCCTACACACGGCCGGTTTTCCTGGCAGGAAAACTGCCATGAGAGCTTTGGCCGGGAAACCCAGCCGTATGTATGCTTCACCGCAGTGTTTCCCATAGGAAAACTGCCGGGATTCCCAGCGGTTTTCCTGTCGGGAAAACTGCCATGGAGCATACATACGGACAGTTTTCCCGGCCAAAAGCTGTCATGGCAGTTTTCCCAAAAGGAAAACTGGTCGTGTGTACGAGGCATAAGTGTAGCAATATGTTGCTAAATGTTGTACCTTCATTAAATGTAACCATACTGCTACACTTAGAGGTGCCTCTCTTCTCTTTTATACTCGGTTGTGACATGACGCTACTTGTATATCAAGACATCACTTGTATATCAAGTCAAAATGTATTATCAAATTTTGCTTGTCTTGCAAAACGCTCCTAAACCAAGTTGCTCGCAAACCAAGGTTTTACTGTACATTCTATCCAGTAAGGCTGTTCACATTGGTAAAAATGTGGCATGTCTGATTTTTAGGGCTGTGGTGCAACGGATCGTAAATGATCAGTGATCCGAACGGTCACCTTATGCAAATCGGCACACCACGTGATCCGCGGAGCTCCCCTTCAGCGTCGGCCATAGAAAAGGCCACACCTTTGGTCTAGGTCCCAGAGCGGCGGCCATCTTGGTCCACCCAGCGGCGGCCTAGGTGAGCCTAGAGCGGCGTGCTGACGTTATCACACGGGCTCAACTGCTCGTGTTCAGCCAGCTTCTCTGGTAAGACTAAGCAAGCACTAATCTTGCTATACAGTGGGGAGATGTGGACCATATTACAGTGGGGGGAGATGTATGTGAGTTACAGTGGGGGAGATGTCTGTGGATTACAGTGGGGAGATGTCTGTGGATTACAGTGGGAAGATGTCTGTGGATATTACAGTGGGGGAGATATCTGTGGATATTACAGTGGGGGAGATGTCTGTGGATATTACAGTGGGGGAGATGTCTGTGGATATTACAGTGGGGGAGATGTCTGTGGATATTACAGCGGGGGAGATGTCTGTGGATATTACAGTGGGGAGATGTCTGTGGATATTACAGTGGGGGAGATGTCTGTGGATATTACAGTGGGGAGATTGTGGATATTACAGCAGGGGAGATGTCTGTGGATATTACAGCGGGGGAGATGTCTGTGGATATTACAGTGGGGAGAAGTCTGTGGATATTACAGTGGGGAGATGTCTGTGGATATTACAGCGGGGGAGATGTCTGTGGATATTACAGTGGGGAGATGTCTGTGGATATTACAGTGGGGGAGTTGTCTGTGGATATTACAGTGGGGAGATGTCTGTGGATATTACAGTGGGGGAGATGTCTGTGGATATTACAGTGGGGGAGATGTCTGTGGATATTACAGTGGGGGAGATGTCTGTGGATATTACAGTGGGGAGATGTCTGTGGATATTACAGTGGGGAGATATCTGTGGATATTTCAGTGGGGAGATGTCTGTGGATATTACAGTGGGGGAGATTGTGGATATTACAGTGGGGGAGATGTCTGTGGATATTACAGTGGGGGAGATGTCTGTGGATATTACAGTGGGGTGATGTCTGTGGATATTTCAGTGGGGGAGATGTCTGTGGATATTACAGTGGGGGAGATGTCTGTGGATATTACAGTGGGGAGATGTCTATGGATATTACAGTGGGGGAGACACCTGTGGATATTTCAGTGGGGAGATGTCTGTGGATATTACAGTGGGAAGATGTCTGTGGATATTACAGTGGGGGAGATGTCTGTGGATATTACAGTGGGGAGATGTCTGTGGATATTACAGTGGGGGAGATGTCTGTGGATATTACAGTGGGGGAGATGTCTGTGGATATTACAGTGGGGAGATGTCTGTGGATACTACAGTGGGAGAGATGTTTGTGGATATTACAGTGGGGGAGATGTCTGTGGATATTACAGTGGGGGGTGATATCTGTGGATATTACAGTGGGGGTGATATCTGTGGATATTACAGTGGGGGTGATATCTGTGGATATTACAGTGGGGGAGATGTCTGTGGATATTACAGTGGGGGAGATGTCTGTGGATATTACAGTGGGGAGATGTCTGTGGATATTACAGTGGGGGAGATGTCTGTGGATATTACAGTGGGGGTGATATCTGTGGATATTACAGTGGGGGGAGATGTCTGTGGATATTACAGTGGGGGAGATGTCTGTGGATATTACAGTGGGGGGAGATGTCTGTGGATATTACAGTGGGGGAGATGTCTGTTGATATTACAGTGGGGAGATGTCTGAGGATATTACAGTGGGGGAGATGTCTGTGGATATTACAGTGGGGGAGATGTCTGTGGATATTACAGTGGGGAGATGTCTGTGGATATTACAGTGGGGGAGATGTCTGTGGATATTACAGTGGGGGAGATGTCTGTGGATATTACAGTGGGGGAGATGTCTGTGGATATTACAGTGGGGGAGATGTCTGTAGATATTACAGTGGGGGGAGATGTCTGTGGATATTACAGTGGGGTGATGTCTGTGGATATTACAGTGGGGGAGATGTCTGTGGATATTACAGTGGGGGAGATTGTGGATATTACAGTGGGGAGATGTCTGTGGATATTACAGTGGGGCGATGTCTGTGGATATTACAGTGGGGGAGATGTCTGTGGATATTACAGTGGGGGAGATGTCTGTGGATATTACAGTGGGGGAGAATGTGGATATTACAGTGGGGTCTATATATGGTGGTGATCCGAAAAATGTATGTGCGTTATAATTATTCGAAATTAGTCGAAAATTTTAATCAGTAACAGCCCTACTGATTTTTTGTGCATTTTCATCTGCTGTGATTTGCAGTGTAATAACGGAAATGTGTTAAAACGCACATTTATAAAAATGGACAAAAGCAGATAAACATGAACCTGGCCTTAGTACAGACGCATTTTGCCGTCCATCTTCCTGACTGTGTGGAAGGAAGCAAAGCATGTCCAGGACTAGCTGGATTTCCCCCGGTTCCAGAGTGGAATGTTGTGTAAATAGGACAGAAGAGGAGATCTAAGTGTCTGTGGTCAGAGGTCAGTTCTCGTGACAGTAGGACACCTCGGGCTGAAATGCTCAGGAGCCTCAGACAAGACCTGAACTTGAGTTTTCCTGCTGCAAGACCCTGAGAATCGGCACACGAGTTGTGGAATTTGTAGAAATGGCCATAAACCTAATGATCCAACTGCCGGATCTGATTTATGCCTAGGACCAGGTGACATAATATGTAAAGATTAGAAGCAGAATGATTTGCTTGTCTGTCAATCCTGATAAAATTCCGACGTAAGTGGACAACAAATAAGTCACGCTGTAACTACTTTCTCATTGTCAGCAAAAATGTCCTGTCCTGTTTATTTAATCACTTATTGCAGTGGTCTCCAAATTGTGGCCCCGGGGCCTGATGCCGCCCTTTGCCTGCTTTCATCTTGGGGCATTATTCCCCTCCACTGTCAGCAACAGGGGGGCAAAGTTCCTGCCAATGGGCTGGATTCAAGAAGCAATTGCGCCTGTGTAACCATAGTTACACAGCGCAATTGCTTACTTTCCCCGGCGTAACGAATGCTCCTGATTCAGGAACCTTGTTACGCCGACTGCAGCCTAAGATATGCGCGGCATAAGGCTCTTATGCCCGCATATCTTAGGCTGCATTCTTGCGATGGCCGCTAGGTGGCGTTCCCGTTGTGCTCAGCGTATAGTATGCAAATTTGCCTACTAACGCCGATTCACAACGTTATGCGAGCCCTGCGTACGCAGTTTACGTTGTTTCCGTACGGCGGTTTTCGCGTAAGGCTGCCCCTGCTATTAGCAGGGGCAGCCAATGTTACGTATACCCATCGTTCCCGTCGTTCCCGCGTCGCGAAATTTCAAATTTACGTAGTTTGCGTAAGTGATTCGTGAATGGCGCTGGACGCCATTCACGTTCACTTTGAAGCAATGACGTCCTTGCGACGTCATTTGCCGCAATGCACGTCGGGAATGTTTCCCGACGGAGCATGCGCTCTACGATCGGCGCGGGAACGCGCCTAATTTAAATGATTCCCGCCCCCTACGGGATCATTTAAATTGCGCGCGCTTACGACGGGCATTTTGCCGGCGCGCCCACGCAATTTACGGAGCTACTGCTCTGTGAATCAAGGGCAGCGCAGTAAATTTGCGGGGGCGCAGGGCAAAAACTTTGCCCTACGCCTCCGTAAAAAAAGCGCAAATCTACCTGAATCCAGCCCAATGATAATAACAATGGGGCACTATTCCTTCTATTGACACCAACAATGGGGCACTATGCCTTCTATTGACACCAATGATGGCGCACTATTCTTCCCAGAGGCGGCTCTAGGCTTTGTGAGGCCTAAGGAAAAACTTGACATGGGGCCCCACTCACACCCATGATGGGAAAAATAATTCAAGGACAAGAGCCTCTTCCCCACAACCCTGGCTGGTGGTTGTAGGGGTCTGCGAGCAGGGGGCTTGTCGGAATCTGGAAGCCCCCCAGATCCCGCTCATTAATAACTAAGGGGCGGGGGCCACCCCGGTGATGTCACCTGGTGAACCCGCCCCCTTGTGACATCATTGACTGAGGGCATGCTGGGTCATTGACGTCACAAGGGGTGGTGTCACCGATATTCAGTGGTTGTTAGGGACTGGTTGTGAGTCAGGGCTCTTAAAGTTGCCTGAGCACAGCAGCGTTAAGGTCCCCTGTCCCTCAAAACTGGGGTAATGCATTGGGAAATTTGGCAGCCGCGAGGCCCTTATGAGTGCGAGGCCTGAGGTGACCGCCTAATTTAAAAAACAAAGGGGGTAGGTAGCGCTAAGAACTACACTACTTGAATTAAGTGTAGATGTGAATATAAGTTAGACACAAAATGAGTCCCTGCAAACTTGACGTAAATTAATATAGGGTTGATACCCCTCGCCGGGGATAGCAACCAATACCAGTCAAAAATAAATTAAATAGTTAATGTCCAAACATGATAGTGTGGTAATGTCCAATTTGTGAAGTAACAAAAATATATTCAAAGAAGAATCCACCACCGATTTTTGTGAGTTGAATGGACGTAACTGTTCCTCACAATCGCACCAAAAGTAGTAAGTAAACACCCTTACCAGAAGTGTTGGACCCCCTGTTAGATGAGGTCATACGGGCATCAATATCCACCCTGACGGGTAATACGAAATCCCAGCGGTAGTACGTAGCTCCTCTCCCGACCAATCCTTTCCAGACTCCAGGTTCTGACCGTCTCATCCAAACAGGAACCTTTAGGCAGATGATTCACCTTACGCCAAACGATCAGCTCCTAGGCTCGGCGTCACCGCCGAAAAAAGGGAACGGGAGGCTCACAATAGTGAAGTACCGTACTGGTAATTTATTGTATATAAAAATGCGATACATAGATAAAAAACTTGATTAAAATTGTCGACAGAAACAAATAAACTTAAACGTACACTCGTGCATCCGGGGTCACGTTAACCCGGTGACGTCAGTGCGTGGCTCCGCCCTGACATGTTTTGTCATAAATGACGTTCTCAAAGGGCACGCTAATTTGCCTAATTAATGAGCCATCTCTGATTCTTTACATTGAAATCAACGAAGGGGAACTATTACCCTTCCTAATACCAATCATGGGGTATCATCATGGACGTCAGGACATTTTCTACTACCACTGGCCACAGTGCGCCCCCTAAAGATTGAAAGACAGTAAACTGGCCCTTTTTTTAGAACCCTGACTTAATGGAAAAGTGCCAGACCTCTGCTTCCAACCCAGAGAGCAAGGGTCCTCATCTGTATATTCTCTCAGGAGACAGGCTTTTTTACTCAGGCTGTGGCTGCTTTGTAACGAAAATAAACTGAGACTTTGCACACCTGGAATGTATTAGTTGATATAAACTGAAAGGTAATATGGGCTTTAAAGTCCAAGTCCCGGAATTAGACTAAAGCCTGTTACACACTACAGTTGCTTTCCTATTTAAAACTGACCGCACTAAGCAGGATAGCACAGCATGGTCAGTTCTCTAGCTATGCTGGGAACTCAGCCTGCTCTCCTTCAATAATCAGACTTGTCCTGAAATGCCCCCGCCCTGCACCGCCATTCAGCTCAGTGTGCTGTTGCTTCTCCTCCAGCTCTTATGAAGCTGAGAACAGAGAGAATGTGAACACTTATAAAAGTCATGAGATAGGAAGAAGTTCTGGACAGCCGCACTCCAAAAAATGGCCTTTAATTAAAAAAATGGGATAAAAAATACATGCCAAGGCAGAACGGACAGATGAACTGGCACATTTCACACTATCAAACAGTGCACTGTTTGATAGTGTGAAATGCGTCAGCTCTTCTGTCCGTTCTGCTGTGGCATGTATTTTTGATCCCATTTTTTTTTAATAAAAGGTAATCGTTGGAGTGCAGCTGCCCAGAACTTCCTCCTATCTCTTTGCGATATGCATTACCAGCACCTGTGGCTTCTAAACTGGAGGAGAGGTTTACTGTTGTCTGACCTACCTGGAGCGGTGATATCCCTTCCCCTATTGATTGCTGGACTTTGCACTTATAAAAGTCACACGAAAACTTCTTCTGGTGTTCATGTATATTACTATTATTGGCATAGGTGTGCGCAGCCTATGGCTTTAAGGTGTGCACCCCAAAGCTCAAACACATATGCATGTGTATACAGTATATACTGCCGGTTTAAGTAGAGCAGTGGACGATGTCAGTAGGGCAGAGTTTGGTGTCAGTGGGGCAGTGGACGGTGTCAGTAGTTTTTATTTTTACTATTTAATTTTGTATTATTTTTTACAATTAATTTTTTTTTTTATTATTTATAATTTTTTTTATTATTATTTTTGGTTTTATTGTAGGAGCCCCATAATGTCAGTAGGGAAGAGTTTGGTGTCAGTGGGGCAGTGGACGGTGTCAGTAGTTTTTATTTTTACTATTTAATTTTGTATTATTTTTTACAATTATTTTTTTTTATTATTATTTATAATTTTTATTATTATTATTATTGGTTTTATTGTAGGAGCCCCATAATGTCAGTAGGGAAGAGTTTGGTGTCAGTGGGGCAGTGGACAGTGTCAGTAGTTTTTATTTTTACTATTTCATTTTGTAATATTTTTTACAATTAAATGTTTTTATATTATTTATATATATATTTTTTATTATTGTAGGAGCCGAATAATGTCAGTAGGGCAGAGTTTGGTGTCAGTGGGGCAGTGGACAGTGTCAGTAGTTTTTATTTTTACAATTTTATTTTTTATTATTCTTTACAATTACATTTTTTTTAACAATTTTTTTTATTATTATTTATATATATATATATTTTTTAATTGTAGGAGCCAAATAATGTCAGTAGGCAGAGTTTGGTGTCAGTGGGGCAGTGGACGGTGTCAGTAGTTTTTATTTTTACTATTTTATTTTTTATTATTCTTTACAATTACATATTTTTTTTTTTTTTTTACAATTATTTTATTATTATTTATAATTAAATTGTTTTTAGGAGCCCAATTATGTCAGTAGGGCAGAATTTGGTGTCAGTGGGGCAGCGGACTGTGTTTTTATTTTTACTATTTTATTTTTTATTATTTTTTACAATGACATTTTTGTTTAAAAAAAAATATATATATTATTATTTATAAAAAAAAAACTTTTTTTTTAGGGCTTTGGTGAAATATCATGGATCTAAACAGGGGATCATCTGCAGCATACAAGGTGATTAGGGTGTGCCCAGGCACACCTGGCACACCCTGTGCGCACACCTATGATTATTGGGATGTGGTGCCAAGACCCATCAACCAGCTCATTACTTCACAAGTGAATTGGTAACCTTTGCCATCCTTGTTACACTACTGATATCACGTATCATCCTATCTATAGTAACTTGTTTATTTGTGTACACTTTGGTAACTGAAACCCAACTTCTTAAAAAACCGCCCTTCTCTATTTACCGAAAGTTGGTGAAGCCAAAACAAGAGTTGTGCTCCAGTGAAATAACTGGCTCTGCCTGAAGAACTTGCCATGGTTCATTTGGCACAATAAGGTGTCTCTGCTTCAAACATCAAATTGCTGCTAAATTCTCTTGACGCATAGCTGCTTTTAAATAGCTTTTTGCTTCCTTTGCAATTGTAGGGCTCACCAACTTCAATTTTACTACCGTGTTTCCCTGAAAATAAGCCTGGGTCTTATATTCATTTTGGCAACAAAAGACACAGTAGGGCTTATTTTCGGGGTAGGTCTTACCACGTAATGTGATGTCTCCCTCTCTCTCCCTACCTAACAGCAATCCCCAGTGTGAACTGAGTTAACCTCTTCCCGCCCGAATAGGCGGGTTTTTACGGCCACATTGTGGCTCTGAATTGCCGGGAGGCCGTCTTTATACGGCCTCCGGCCTCTAGGCCACTGGGGGGCGCGCGAGCGGCGCCGGCAGTGCACGCGCACGCCGGCCGCATCAGTCAGGTGCGACACTGATATGCAGCACTGTTATGCAGCACTAAGGAGCACAGATAGGCGGCACTTAAAGCGATTGTATAGTCCCAGAATTTTTTATTTTTTTTTGTCACCTGTAAGGCAAAAGGCATAATGAGCTAGTATGCACCGCATGCGCGCGGGAGACTTCTTTCCGGCAAGGTCCGGCGTCTGCCGGGCCTTCAGCCGAAAATCCCCTGTGTGCCATTGCAGTCAGCGGCTCATTGCGAGGGGAATATCTCCTAAACCGTAAAGGTTTAGGAGATATTTTTTTTACCTACAGGTAAGCCTTGTTATAGGCTCACCTGTAGGTACAAGTACAATAAAAAAATCTATACAACCACTCAGGGGCGGACTGACAACTCATGGGGCCCCCGGGCAATAGAAGATTATGGGGCCCCCGGGCTTACAGATGGCCACAAAGCCAGGAGGCAGTACAGAAAATCTCGAGATTTTCACATCAAAAGCATGTCGGTTTTGGACATATCAGGGACAGATGTAAAAAAAACACAGATTTTTACATACTGTCCCTGGTTTTACTGAGCCTGGCAACCCTGATGGGGCCCCCTAGTGGCATTTGGCCCTCGGGCAGTGCCCGAGAGTCTCAATGGTCAGTCCGCCCCTGCAACCACTTTAAGCGCAATGATAGGAGGCACATAAAGGTGGCACTGATGAGCAGGCACTAATGGGTACTGAAAGGCAGCACTGACTTGCATCACTGATGGGCACAGATTGGCATCACTGATGGGCACAAATTCGCATCACTGGTGGGCACAGATTGGCATCACTTCTGGGCACTAACTGGCATCACTGTTGGGCACTGTTGGGGCTGCAATGATAATCGGTGCCCTGATTATCTGTACAGGTCTCCCCTGTAAGGAAATGCCGCTAATCGGCTCTCCTCTCCTCACACTCTGTCAGTGTGAGGCAAGGAGAGCCGATAACCGGTATTTCCTTATTTACATGTGATCAGCTGTGATTGGACACAGCTGATCACATGGGTGAAGAGCCGCGTCATTGGCTCTTTAGCGAGATCGGAGTCACAACACGCCCATGATCGCCACACGCCCAATGTCATTTGCCTATATGGCGGGCGGGAGGTGGTTAAAGACTGTGGGCCATATTCTTACAGATCTCCGGCGGCGTGACGTATGTCCTTTACGTTACTCCGCCGCAAGTTTAACTGGCAAGTGCCTGATTCCCAAACCACTTACCTGTAAACTTGCGGCGGCGTAGCGTAAAGTCCACCCGCGCAAGCACTCCTAATTTAAATGATCCTGGTAGAGAGCGTGGATCATTTAAATTAGGCGCGCTCCCGCGCCGATCGTAATGCGCATGCTCCGTCGGGTAAATTACCCGACGTGCATTGCGCTAAATGACGTCTCACGGACGTCATTTGTTTTGACGGTAACGTAAATGGCGTCCATCGCCATTCACGGACGACTTACGCAAACGACGTTAAATTTTCAAATTTCGACGCGGGAACGACGGCCATACTTAACATTGAGTACGCCACCTAGGGGGCATGTTTATCTTTACGCCGCGTATCGCTTACGGAAACAACGTAAAATCACTACGACGGGCAAGCATACGTTAGAGAATCGCCGTGACTAGTCATTTGCATATTCAACGCTGACCGCAAAGGAAACGCCACCTAGCGGTCAGCGTAGATATTGCAGCCTAAGATACAACGGCGCAGGCCGTCGTATCTTAGGCATGTTTAAGTGTATCTCAGTTTGAGAATACACTTAAACATAGGACGGCCTTAGAATCGGACTTA
The DNA here is from genome assembly GCF_905171775.1 of Rana temporaria. NCBI lineage: Eukaryota > Metazoa > Chordata > Amphibia > Anura > Ranidae > Rana > Rana temporaria. The sequence continues at coordinate 189,239,968 of NC_053494.1, read as the reverse complement.
CGTTGGCGTATCTGCTGATACGCCGGCGTAAATTCTTTGAGAATATGGCCCTATATAAATTACCGATTACAGATATTTTTTAAAAAAAATTTAACCATGTTTTTTAACATATACCTAGCGTTCCTCCTAAACATAAAACATTGGTACAAACACTGAGAAATAAAGGGAGTTTCTGTAAGTCAGAGGGCTCAGTGAACAGACAGCGCCGGGGTCCTGGGATAACATTCACACCGAGCTCCAGGAATTATTTTGGCAGCTAATCCCTCCGCCGGGCCGTCTCCTTTATGATTTTCTGCTTGGCTGTGCTGGGAGCCCATTGCCCCTATTTAAAGCACTCATTAGCTTGCTCATTATTTGTCACTCCGGTAAATAAACCAATGGTTTCTACCAGCAGTTCATAATTAGGCAACAAGTCTCCCTTTCATGTCCGTCATGTTTTCTCTTTGATAGAGAGCAGCTTGTGGAAAAAATTCAAAACTCTTTATCCATGTAAATCTCCTGCTAAATCCCTCGGCCTGGAGCAGGAATGCCTTTGTGGTTTGCGCCGATCCAGTTGGGACTCAGCTTAACTAATTTTTACTCCTCTTTAAGAAATTTAGTCGTCTTTTATCTGGAACATCAGTGAGCAGAGAGGCATAGAATCTCCTGGGTATATTTTTTATGTAAATCTTTTAGAGTACAAAAGAAAAGGTTGCTTAAGAGGGAGCGAGGAGCGGGGAACAAAGACTAAAAAAACAGTACAAGTAAAAAAGCCATAGTGCATGCTGTGCCTGGGCTATGAGAGCGCGCATGTGCAGATAGAGCACGGCAAGTGTGGCAATAAGAAACCCCCATATACAGTACTATGCCCATACATACATTGGCCTGGATTCAGAAAGAATTTACGTCGGCGTATCTATTGATACGCCGCGTAAATTCCAGGATGCGCCGGCGTATCTTCTTTATGTATTCAGAAAGCAAGATACGATGAAATTTGGCTAAGAATCGACTGACGTAAGTCTCTTACGCCGTTGTATCTTAGTTGCATATTTACGCTGGCCGCTAGGTGGCGCTTCCATAGATTTACGCGTAGAATATGTAAATTAGGTAGATACGCCGATTCAGAAACGTACGTGCGCCCGGCGCATATTTTCACGTAGTTTATGTAAGGCTTTTTCCGGCGTAAAGTTACCCCTGCTATATGAGGCGTAGCCAATGTTAGGTATGGACGTCGGGCCATCGTAGAATTTTGCGTCGTTTACGTCGTTTGCGTAAGTCGTCCGTGAATAAGGCTGGGCGTAAGTTACGTTGACGTCGAAACCAATGAGGCTTTGCGGCGTAATTTGGAGCATGCGCACTGGGATACGTCCACGGACGGCGCATGCTCCGTTAGTAAAAAAAAGTCATTTACGTGGGGTCACCATTCATTGACATACAACACGCCCACTGCCTGGATAATTTGTATTACGCGGGCTTATGCCGGACCACATACGCTACGCTGCCGTAACTTAGGGCGCAGGTTCTTTCTGAATACAGAACCTGCCTCATTAAGTTACGGCGGCGTAGCGTATCTGACATACGCTACGCCCGCACAAAGTTACGCCGGGCTTTCTGAATCCGGGCCATTGATTTTTTTATTTACTTCGATTGTATGGCATGCAGGTTATTGTGACTTGCTGGCCTGCTTGGTACAGGCCCATTATATTTAAAAGTAAGCATTCATTGTGCTTGTTAAATACATTTTGGGGGGATTTTAAAAGTAAAATTTGACATGTGCACGCTTTCTGTAAAAAATAAATAAAATAATGGGGTTAAAGTGGTGTTCTGCCGAAAACAATAATAATTAAAAGTCAGCAGCTATAAATACAGCAGCTGCTGACTTTTAATATTAGGACACTTACCTGCTCAGGGTGCCCGCGATGTCCTCACCTGAAGCCGATTTGTCGCTCAGGTCTCGGGTTCTGCCGCCGCCATCTTCAGTAAGGGAATCAGAAAGTGAAGCCTTTCCATTCACATAACTGAGCGTCGTAACCTGTGTTTACGATGCTTCAGTTTATGAATGGAGAGGAGCTTCTCTCCATTCATTTCAGCTGAAGCTGCAGAGAAAGGGACTGGGGAATCTGTGTCCTTAGTCCCTTTCTCTGTCTTAAAGGGGAGATTTCAGAGGTCTTTTAAGAGCCCTGATATCTCACCAAAGACCCCCAACAGGGCTGATAAAAAAAAAAAAAATGCAATAAATATTTTTTAAAAAAAATAAAAATAAAATGTAAATAAAAAAAAAAAGTATCGGTATTCGGTATCGGCGAGTACTTGAAAAAAAGTATCGGTACTTGTACTCGGTCTCAGAAAAGTGGTATTGGGACAACCCTAAAATAAACCAAAACAAATAAGTTCAGAAATTAAGTTATGTGTAATAAAATGGAGGATCACAGGGAAAAAAGTATTGAACACATGAAGAAAGTGCGGTGCAAATAGTAATGGAAAGCCAAGACACCAGCTGAAATCTATCAGTAATTAGAAAGCAATCCTGCCCCTTGTCAGTGCAAATTAATATCAACTGTTTTACCAGCTGTTTATCCCTTTGGTCATTTCTCCAATAAATAAATAAAACATTTTTTTTGACTCATTTGCTTAATTGGGCTATCCAATGAAACGAGCTCACAGCTGTAAACTAATCAATTCTGGAGACATGATAATTAATGATCCTGATTCACAGATATGTCATCACTTTTAAATGTCACATTTTCCTCCATAATTAGGGTTATTGTCATCGACTAGAAAGTGACAAAAGCTGCACAGGCATAAAGGAGACAGGTGCAGCTACGGGTCACCGTCCCCAAGTGTGCACACCTGCGCAATGTGCAAGTTTGGACTCTCAACAAAGAACATTCATGATAAACACAGGTAATGATGCAGGACCAAAATGTTTCACTTTTAACGCTTTGTATTTCATACCAAAATACCCTATAACACTGTGGCTTAAAATATATACAACTTTAAGAAAGGCAAATTTCCCTGGAGTAGGTAAAGTATCTTACGTCAAGCTTCCCTTGAAGTAGGAACATTTAGTACTGGTACCCAAAATTATAAAAAAAAATTATACATCCTGTTATGTCTTTAACCACTTAAGACCCGGACCAAAATGCAGGTAAAGGACCAGGCCCCTTTTTGCGATTGGGCACTGCATCACTTTAACTGACAATTGCGCGGTCGTGCGACGTGGCTCCCAAACAAAATTGGCGTCCTTTTTTTCCCACAAATAGAGCTTTATTTTGGTAGTATTTGATCACCTCTGCGGTTTTTGTTTTTTGCGCTTTAAAAAAAAATAGAGCGCCAATTTTGAAAAAAATTCAATATTTTTTACTTGTTGCTATAATAAATATCCCCCAAAAATATATAAAAAAACAATTTTTTTCCTCAGTTTTGGCCGATACGTATTCTTCTACCTATTTTTGTTAAAAAAAATCGCAATAAGCGTTTATTGATTGGTTTGCGCAAAATTTATAGCGTTTACAAAATAGGGGATAGTTTTATTGCATTTTTGTTAATTATTTTTTTGTACTACTAATGGCGGCGATCAGTGATTTTTTTCATGACTGCGACATTATGGCGGACACTTCGGACAATTTTGACACATTTTTGGGACCATTGTCATTTTCACAGCAAAAAATGCATTAAAAATTCATTGTTTACTGTGAAAATGACAATTGCAGTTTGGGAGTTAACCACAAGGGGGCGCTGACGGGGTTATGTGTGACCTCATCTGTGTTTCTAACTGTAGGGGGGTGTGGTTGTAGGTCTGACGTCATTGATTGTGATTCCCTATATAAGGGAACACACGATCGATGACGGCGCCACAGTGAAGAACGGGGAAGCTGTGTTTACACACAGCTCTCCCCGTTCTTCAGTTCCCGGGGACCGATCGCGGGACTCCAGGGGCGATCGGGTCCACGAGTCCCGCGGCCGCGGTCACGGAGCTTCGGACCGGGTCGCAACCCGCGGCTGGGCATTATACAATCACGTACAGGTACGTGATTGTGCCCGGCCGTGCCATTCTGCCGACGTATATCGGCGTCAGGCGGTCCTTAAGTGGTTAAATAAATGAAACTATTACTAATATCTCCTTTCGGCTGGGTTCACACTTGATTCGGATGCGACTGACAGCAGGGGTCTGGTGCGTCCCTGTTTCAGGGAAGAATCCGACAAAAAATGTTGCCTGAATTCGGACCTGAAACGAACCCAAAGACACACAGGACCCTTGTGCAATTTGCTCCGCAGCTGCCCCGGGGATGTGTACACTGGCTCCATTGAGAGTCGGTCACAATCTCCTGTCATGCGAATTGGATACCCACATCCAATTCGCGATAGTGTGAACCCAGCCTCTCATCTTTACCATTTGCTACAACTGATTTCCTAAAACTCAGGCCTCGTACACACGACCGTTTTCCTCGGCGAAATTCATCAAGAAAAATGCTGGCAGAGCTTTTTTGCCGAGAAAAACGGTCGTGTGTATGTTTTTCGTTGATAAAACTGTCGTGGATCTTGACGAGAAAAAAAGAGAACATGTTCTCTTTTTTCTCGTCGGGAGTCTCAATTTCCTCGTCGTGTTCCTCGTCGGGCTGGTTTACGACGAGAAACACGTTCGTGTGTATGCTAAGAAACCCGCGCATGCTCAGAATAACGTATGAGACGGGAGCGCACCTTCGGTAAAAGTAGCGTTTGTAATGGAGATAGCACATTTGTCACGCTGTAACAGACTGAAAAGCGTGAATTGTCTCTCACCAAACTTTTACTTAACACGCAGTAACATGAGATTAGCAAAAGCAGCCCCTAGGGTGTCGCCAGTGGAATCGAACTTCCCCTTTATAGTGCCGTCGTATGTGTTGTACGTCACCCCGTTTGAGAAAGACGAGATTTTGTCTTGACAGTGTGTACGCAAAGAAAGCTTGACAAGATTCTCGACAAGCCTGACAAGAAACTCGTCGAGGAAAACAACGTTTCTTTTACGACGAGATTCTCGAGCGTGTGAACGAGGCTTCAGACCAGTTATGATACATTTCTTATTGCGTCAGAAGTACCCCCATACGCCCCACTAGTCTAGAACAGCCTTTCTGTGTGGGGGCATCAGTGCGACCTCTTGTAAGCCTGGAGGGTGTACGTTCACCTGCAGCCTGGTTTTTCTTTCCTTGCCCCCTCCTTCTAGGGTGCCCACGTGTCCCGGATTGCCCGGGACTGTCCCGTAATTGACATGTCTGTCCCAGGTCCCGGGCACCTTCATTCTGGGACAATACAATGTCCCGGAATGAAACAGAGGACACCCCCTACTAACTAATAACTACATTTCTGGGACTGGTTGCTAGGGCCGGCGCTGCCTGGCGTCTTGCACCCAGTGACAATTTACTCTCAGACAGTGCGGCCGGGAGTGAGGCCTGCGCCTAGTGCAGCACTGCTGTCCCCGCCCACCTCGGCACCTCCCCCTTCTCCGGCACTCAGCACCACGGCAAGCAGCAGGGACTGGTGTGATCTTCACTCTCCAGATAGTGACGCCACTCCTTTCCTTCTACACACGGGACTCATGCAGAGGGAGTGACAGCGGCACCGCGTCTGGTGGCAGGTGGCACATTCACCTGACAAATAACCCGCCGCCAAATTCCCCATCAACCCCGAGACTACATTCCCCCCCCACCATCTTTTTTTGGGGAAGGTGAGAGAGGGGGTGTCCCTGAAGGGCAGTTTGGAAATGTGGTCACCTTACCTCCTTCCCATGTGAGGCATTTGGGGTGCCTGCCACGGCAATTGGGACCTCGGGCGGTTTTAGGCTCAACAGATTTGGAGGTTTCCTCCTTCAGAAGATAATGGTAAATATACCTATTAATATGAATATTGTAATTACCGTATTTATCGGCGTATAACGCACACTTTTTTCCCCTTAAAATCAGGGGAAAATCGTGGGTGTGCGTTATACGGCGATCCTCGCTGTCTCTGAGCGCCGCCGGCAAAGCCCGACAAACACGTCCTGTCAGGGAGAGAGGAGACCGATCTGTGCCCCTTGTACATAGGGACACATAGGGACACAGATCGGTCACCTCCCCCAGTCAGTCCCCTTCCCCCACAGTCAGTAACACTAGGCAGGGTACACATTTAAAGTGGAGGTTCCCCCGAAAACGTAATTTTTAACATTAGATTGAGGCTCATTTTGTCTAGGGGAATCGGGTAGTTTTTTTCAAATCGAAAGCTGTACTTACCGTTTTAGAGAGCGATCTTCTCCGCCGCTTCCGGGTATGGGCTGCGGGACTGGGCGTTCCTATTTGATTGACAGGCTTCCGACAGGCTTCCGACGGTCGCATACATCGCGTCACGATTTTCCGAAAGTAGCCGAACGTCGGTGCGCAGGCGCCATATAGAGCCGCACCGACGTTCGGCTTCTTTCGGCTACTCGTGACGCAATGTATGCGACCGTCGGAAGCCTGCCGGAAGCCTGTCAATTAAATAGGAACGCCCAGTCCCGCAGCCCATACCCGGAAGCGACGGAGAAGATCGCTCTCTAAAACGGTAAGTACTGCTTCGATTTTAAAAAAAACTACCCGATTCCCCTTCACAAAATGAGCATCAATCTAATGTTAAAAAAAAATTTCAGGTGAACTCCCACTTTAACCCCTCCCTCACCCCCTAGGCCCCGTACACACGACCAAACATGTATGCTGAAACTGGTCCGCGGGCCAGTTTCAGCATACATGTTCGGTCGTGTGCAGGCGCGAGCGGGCCGAATTCCAGCAAACATTTGCCCGCCGGGCCTTTTCCCAGCAGACAAATATTCCTGGACGTGTTTTAAAACCGTCCGCTGGAATCCTGCCCGCTCGGACATGTACGGTCGTCAGTACAGACCTACCGTACATGTCCGAGCGCCCACCGTCCCTCGCATGCGTCGAATGACTTCGACGCATGCGTGGAAGCCTTTAAATGGCAGGCCCGCCCACGTCCGCACACGCCCCGCGTAGTGTTTGCGTAGTGTTTACGCGCGGACTTCTGTACGATGGTTAGTACAACCATCGTACAGAAGCCCTCTGGCAGGCATGTACGGTGAAAACGGTCTGACGGACCGCTTTCACCGTACATGTTTGCTTGTGAGTACCCGGCCTAAGTGTTAACCCCTTCAATGCCAGTCACATTTATACAGTAATTAGAGCATATTTATAGCACTGTTCGCAGTATAAATGTGAATGGTGTCAAAAGTGTCCGATGTGTCCGCCATAATGTCGCAGTCCCAATAAAAAATCGCAGATCGCCGCCATTACTAGTAAAAAAAAAATAATAAAAAATAATAATTCTGTCCCCTATTTTGTAGGTGCTATAACTTTTGCGATTTTTTTTTTTTTTACCAAAAATATGTAGAATACGTATCGGCCTAGACTGATAAAAAAATTTTTTTTTTTTTAATTGAGCTATTTATTATAGCAACAAGTAAAAAAATTTTTTTTTTCAAAATTGTCGCTCTATTTTTGTTTGTAGCGCAAAAAATAAAAACCGCAGAGGTGATCAAATAACACCAAAAGAAAGCTCTATTTGTGGGAAAAAAAGGATGTCAATTTTGTTTGGGAGCCACGTCGCACGACCGCGCAATTACGAGTTACTGAAAGGATCGACAGGTGAAAATAAAGTAACAAAAACGAATGCAGCCATCACATGATTGTGTTTGAGGATTAGTTATACTTCAAACACAAGATTACAAGATGTGATTTGGAGCTCCTAATTTTTCCCAGGACTTACCGGACTGTATAATGTATAAACACACCTATTTGTCTTAAGGACGTTGCCAGGGACTCTAGTTATTGCTGTTTCTCCATCACACAAAGAAGTTCAGGGATTATCATTTTTTTCCTTCGGGACCCTCAGAGCGTCACCCAAGCTTCTGACATTCTCTGCAACTCCTTTAAGTATCTAAGAAATCCAACCCCTTTTTCTTGACATTCTGTCAAATGTGTTTTTGCATTGAGATCTAGACAGCTGCCATCACCCTTTGTGGGAAAGCGCCTCGTGCCCACAGGGGGAATGGTGTGTTAGCGAGCAACCAAGAATTGCAGCTTCCTTTGTGGTCCTCAATCCCGATTTTCCTGATTATTTAAGGATTCCTTTGTTTTCATTGATGGCCCATTTACCTAATCAACGAGATTTAATTTAGCTTTTTGTTTAAGCCGTTCAATAGAAAATCTCACTTGTTAAAAAAAAAAGCCTTTATCTCCTTGTATAACAGGGCTGATAAAAAGGACATTACTGGCAAAATATCTGCTAATTAAGGAAAAGATTAAAATGAGCTTCAAGGCAAAACTGCAAAGACATCTTCCAGACTATAACTGCCCATAGAATTCTTCATGTCTCCTGATTCTGCCTTTATTGGCCATCTAGGGTCCATGAGGATGAGCACAACATCCCCTAATCAGCGTTCTTGGGGAACAAAGCGATCAGTTGGGTCACAAAACTTTGCCCAATTGTTAGTTTTCCCAGGGCCCCTTCTTTCTCCATTATCCTAAACAAGCTTTTCCCAACCATTTCCCCTCAGAGGAACCCCTAAAACCATGTTCAGGCCTCAGGAACCCTTACTAAAACCAATTAGTTGGGGTTCAATAGGGAAAATGCCCCTTACATTGGTGGCAGGCCCAGACTGGCCACTGGCCATAGGGCATACACGGGCCACAGGTCACGTCTCTGTAATGTAGAGGGGGTCTGTATGGGCTGTATTGTAGAGGGGGGCTGTAATGTAGGGGGGGGTCTGTATTGTAGAGGGGGTCTGTACTGTAGAGGGGGTCTGTACTGTAGGGAAGGGGTCTGTACTGTAGGGTGGTCTGTGTAACATGCAGGGGGTCCAGAACTGTTAGGGGGGTGTCTGTGTAACAATCTGTGGGGGGCTGTGTAATGTAAAGGGGTCCAGAGGTGCAGTGCTATGTAATGTAAAGGGTTCTAGAGGTGCAGAGTGCTGTGTAATGTAAAAGGGTCCAGAGGTGCAGGGTGCTGTGTAATGTAAAGGGGTCCAGAGGTGCAGGGTGCTGTGTAATGTAAAGGGGTCCAGAGGTGCAGGGTGCTGTGTAATGTAAAGGGGCCCAGAGGTGCAGGGTGCTGTGTAATGTTAAGGGGTCCTGAGGTGCAGGTTGCTGTGTATTGTAAAGGGGCCCAGAGGTGCAGGGTGCTGTGTAATGTAAAGGGGTCCAGAGGTGCAGGGTGCTGTGTAATGTAAAGGGGTCCAGAGGTGCAGGGTGCTATGTAATGTAAAAGTGTCCAGAGGTGCGGTGCTATGTAATGTAAAGGGGTACAGGGTGCTGTGTAATGTAAAGGGGTCCAGAGGTGCAGGGTGCTGTGTAATGTAAAGGGGTCCAGAGGTGCAGGGTGCTGTGTAATGTAAAGGGGTCCAGAGGTACAAGGTGCTGGAACCCCACATCCCATCATTAACCTGCTGCGAAGTGCCGCGCCCCCCCTCCCCCCCCCCCAGGCTGCTCAGTCTAAAATGCCCGGGCCTATTTTTTGTCCCAGTCCGTAGTAGGATAAATGCAACCCTAATGTACACACGGTCAGAATTTCCGACAACAAATGTTCGATGTGAGCTTGTTGTCGTAAAATCCGACCGTGTGTAGGCCCCATCGGACATTTGCTGTCGGAATTTCCGACAACAAAAATTTGAGAGCTGGTTCTCAAATTTTCCAACAACAAAAGTTCTTGTTGGAAATTCTGACCGTGTGTACACAATTCAACACACAAAAATTCTACGGATGCTCGGAATCAGTGAACTTCATTTTTCTCGGCTTGTCGTAGTGTTGTACGTCACCGATTTCTTGACATTTGGAATTTCTGACAACAATTGTGTGACCGTGTGTATGCGAGACATGTTTGAGCCAACATTCCGTCAGAAATTTATCCACGGTTCTGTTGTCAGAATGTCCGATCGTCGGACACGGCAAAACAGTGGTGGCCAAAATGCCACCCTTAACTACAGCTAAAAAGATCCTTGTCTGCTACGAATCAATATGGGTACATTTAATGAAGGTACAACATTTAGCAACTCACATGGTTGATGAATAAAACAGGCACATCTAAGTATTCAGACATCCAGGGTAAAGCGATCCACATAGACCATCCTCCTCACCTCCGGCTCTCACCGCTGTCAGTCTGCAATCATGACCAGGAAGACTACCCTGCAGTAGAGCGATCTTAAAGCGAGGCTTGAACCGCTCGTGGAAGGGACGACATCAATGGTGGTGCAGAAGACGGTCTATGTGGACAGCTTTACCCCGGATCCCTGCATACGTACTTAGATGTGCCTCTTTTAATCATCAACCATGTGAGTTTCTAAATGCTGTACCTTCAATAAATGTAACCATATTGCTACACTTAGAGGCTCCTCTCTTCTCTTTTATACTCAGTCGTGACATGACGCTACTCTTATATCAAGACATCGCTTGTATATCAAGTCAAAATGTATTAAAAAATGTTGCTTGTCTTGCAAAACGCTCTCAAACCAAGTTACTCTCAAACAGGGCCCCCATCAGGGGGGTACAGGCATTACACCTGTAAGGGGCCCGATGGCTCCCAGGGGCCCGGCTGGCCCCCCTCCCGTTTTTTTTTTTATTATTTTTTTTGCATTACACCTGTAAGGGGCCCGATGGTCCCCAGGGCCCCTTACAGGCCTGGAATGTCCCCCTCCTGTTTTTTTTTTTGCATTACACCCGCTTATTATTATCTCGCCTCAGGAGAGAAGAGATTACACTTTTTTTTTTCATCAGCCCCCCCCCCCCCCCCCCGGTTCTCTGCTCCAGGGGGGCCCTGCCTAAGGGGCCCCAAAATTTGTGATATCTGCCCTGCTCTCAAACCAAGGTTTTACTGTAATGGGTAGAAACATGCTTATGAGAAGGTTACATCCTGCATGCAGCCTAATGACGACCTACCTGTATATCTGATCAGCAATATTAGAGAACAGTTGGAATTGAATCACATTACAACCTTGACACAACTTCTATTGGTTCAGCTGCGTCCTCATACAGGACCTCGTCTTCCTGTGTAGAAAGCGGAGAAGAGACGGGTGTGCCGCCGGCAGCCCTGGCATGGACTTATCTTAGAGGAAACACTAAGAAAGGGTTACTAACTTCTTCACCCCAAGGGGTCAGATCCAGACAGAAATGGCTGTAATCGCAAACACTGCCGTTTCCTATCTATGGACATCCGCAGACCCGGCTGGCTGAGAGATCTAAAATAATACAGACCAGTTGGAAAATCTTATCCACATTTTACTGTTTTCCTTTGGGAATTTCGTCTGAAAACGAATTATGGGGCAGATCCATAGAGCGAGTACGCCGGCGTATCTACTGATACGCCGGCGTACTTTCAAATTTCCCGCGTCGTATCGATGTTTTGAATCCTCAAAACAAGATACGACGGCTTCTGGGTTAGATCCGACAGGTGTACGTCTTCGTACGCCTTCGGATCTAAGATGCAATACTTCGGCGTCCGCTGGGTGGAGTTCACAACGTTTTTTCGCGTCGGGTATGCAAATTAGCTATTTCCGACGATCCACGAACGTACGAGCGGCCGGCGCATTCCTTTACGTCGTCTCTAGTCGGCTTTTCCCGGCGTATAGTTAAAGCTGGTATTTCGTCGCGTATAGTTAGACTTGCCATGTTACGTATGGCCGTCGTTCCCGCGTTTAATTTGAATTTTTTTTTTTTTTTTGCGTAAGTCGTCCGTGAATCGGGATGGACGTAATTCACGTCTATGTTAAAAAAAAATGACGTCCTTGCGACGTCATTTAGCGCAAAGCACGGCGGGAAATTTAGGGACGGTGCATGCGCAGTTCATTCGGCGCGGGGACACGCTTCATTTAAATGAAACATGCACCCTAATCGCCGATTTGAATTCTGCGCCGTTACGCCGCTTAAGATACACTACGCCGCCGTAACTTGCGGCGCGAAATCTTCCTGGATTCGAAATAAAGCCAGGTAAGGTACGGCGGCGTAGCGTATCTCATATACGATGCGCCGGGGCAGATCTTTGTGGATCTGCCCCTATATGTCTAATTCACAGCATATTCACAGTGATTGGAGGGGAGAATGTTTATGTGACCAGGCTCTCCTCTCCTCTCTTCTCAACTTTTTTTTTTTTTTTTAATCTTTTTTTTTTTTTTTTTTTTTTTTGTGACGCTCCTCTTGCTTTGGAGTCCACAAGCATCAGTAAAACATTATTAAACCTACCCGTCTCTGGCGTATTTTTTGTGATTTACAGTATATGTGAATGTTTACTGCAAACAAGTATTTTGCTTTTCTGAGCTGACAGGTGGAGCTTTAGCCCAGGGCTACACGGGCAGTAAAATCCTTTTGCGACTGAGAGATTTAACTGTTTATTACAGTAGTCTCAATTGCAGCGCTTTGAACTCTAATATGATGATGATGATGATGGGCAACAAGCAATTCAAATCTCTCTTTAGCCAGAAGATTTATTTCCAATATAGTGCTAGACTAAAGCTTGCTACACACTAAAAAAAAAAAATTTGTGCAAGTGAGCGAGCTAGATTCAGAAAGAATTTACGCCGGCGTATCTATTGATACGCCGCGTAAATTCAAAGTTGCGCCGGCGTATCTTCTTTCTGTATTCAGAAAGCAAGATACGCCAAAACTAGGCTAAGATCCGACTGGCGTAAGTCTCTTACGCCGTCGTATCTTAGTTGCATATTTACGCTGGCCGCTAGGTGGCGCTTCCGTCGATTTCAGCTTAGAATATGCAAATGAGCTGGATATGCCGATTCAGAAACGTACGTGCGCCCAGCGGTATTTTTTACGCCGTTTGCGTAAGGCTTTTTCCGGCGTAACGTTACCCCTGCTATATGAGGAGCAACCAATGTTAAGTATGGACGTTGGGCCAGCGTCAAATTTTGTGTAGTTTGCGTAAGTCGTTCGCGAATAGGGCTTTGCGTAAATTACGTTCACGTCTAAAGCATTGACGATTTGTGGCGGAATTTCGAGCATGCACACTGGGATTCTTTCACGAACGGCGCATGCGCCGTTTGTTAGAGACGTCATTTACGTGGGGTCATGTTTTATTTACATAAAACACGCCCACCTCTTCAGAATTTGAATTTGGCGCGCTTACGCCGGCAGATGTACGCAACGCCGCCGTAACTTAGGGCGCAGATTCTTTGTGAATCCAGATCTCAGATACGCTACGCACGCACAAACTTACGGCGGGCTTTATGAATCTAGCCCAGCGAGTTTTGGGGTGGAGGAACTTGACTGGCCTGCACAGAGTCCTGACCTCAACCCGATAGAACACCTTTGGGATGAATTAGAGTGGAGACTGCGAGCCAGGCCTTCTCGTCCAACATCAGTGCCTGACCTCACAAAAGGCTCTTTTCCTAGACTATTAATTTTGAGACACTGGAAGTCAACAGACCCCCCTACAGTGAAGGAGTGGTTGACGCAAATGGGCAATACTATCAGGCAGGAAAAATACATTTTCCAGCACAGGGGTAGTGCAAAAAAATTCAAAAAAATATGGGCACCGTGGCTGGCTGTTCTGGGGTTGGCTCCTGTAGACCCAATTATGGATTGTTTACTTATGTAATTAGGCGATATGGCTTTCTCAGTTAACCCTTTCATGCCTAAGCCTATTTCTGACATTTGGTGTTTACAAGTTAAAATCCGTATTTTTTGCTAGAAAATTACTTAGAACCCCCAAACATTATATATATATTTTAAGCAGAGAATCTAGAGAATAAAATGGCGATTGTTGCAATATTTTATGTCACACGGTATTTGTGCGGCGGTGTTTTAAACGCAACTTTTTGGGAAATATTAACTTTCATGAATTAAAAAAAAATGAAAAAGTAAAGTTTGCCCAATTTTTTTGCATAATGTGAAAGATGATGTTACGCCGAGTAAATAGATACCAAGCATGTCACGCTTTATAATTGCACGCACTCGTGGAATGGCGACAAACTACGGTACCTAAAAATCTCCATAGGCGACGCTTTTAACTTTTTTTACGGTTACCAGGTTAGAGTTACAGAAGCTAGAATTATTGCTCTCGCTCTGACGATCGTGGCGATACCTCACATGTGTGATTTGAACATCGTTTTCATATGCGGGCGCGACTTACGTATGCGTTTTCTTTGTTGCGCAATCTCGCGGGGAGGGAGGGCGCTTTAAAAAATTATTTTTTTTTCTTATTTATTTTATTTATTTTTATAATATCAAATTGGGTTTTTTATGTAAACATCCCTTGTGACAGTAATAGGTGGTGACAGGTACTCTTTATGGAGGGATCGGGGGTCTAAAAGACCCCCGATCCCTCCTTTGCACTACAAAGTATTCAGATGTATACTTTTTTAAACCCAGCGCCATTGGCAGCCGAGAAACCCGGAAGTGACGTCATGATGTCGCTTCCATGTTTACATTGCGGAGACTGAATCAAAGCCGTTTACGGCTTCGCTTCAGGCTGCGCCTGGACACTGGAGGCGCCGGATCGAGGATCGGGTCTCCCGGTGGGATAGGAGGCCCGGGCAGAGCAGCGAGAGGCTGCGGGAGGGGGGGTTGTCCCCTCCGGCATAACAACCGAGCGGCTTTCAGCCGCATCAGTTGTTATGCCTGGATAGCCAATCGATGGCTCTAAACAACGGTACCGGGATGATGCCTGCAGCTGCACGCATCATCCCGGTATAACCCCCGAAAGCCGAGGACGCATATATGCGTACGCTCGGCGCGAAAGGGTTTTAATATGTGACCGAGTGTGTGCATTGTTGGTGAAATGTATGTGAATCCAATATGCTTATGGGCCAATGATGAAGTGCATCAACAGCAAGGTGTCTCATTATATTATGTCTTGATATGGATTTCTGTATTGTTTCTCTATTGCTGAATTCTCAATAAAGTTTCTTTGGATTTAAAAAAAAAAGTGCGTGTAAAGGCAGGTGTCCCAATACTTTTGATTATATAGTGTACGATGGCTGTACTCGTCTTCTTTTCTAGGTTTGCTTTCTGCTATTTTCATCTGGTGATCCAGCCAGAATGTTTGGTGTTTTTTTCAATAGAACAAGCTCTCTTCCAGATTTAGTTTACAGAAATTAGACTATTTACCACTGACAGGGGTGTTTATAATGATTATTTTTTTATTTATTTATGCAAAACCTTTATCTCAAAAGGAAAAACATATGTTTGCTGTAACTGATTATAAAGCTGAAGTTTGGCTTCAATTTGTTAGTGTGTCTAAATCTGCTAATAAAAAAACTTGATAAAATCAACCGTAATATTTATTGCAAGCATTTGAAATTCCTTGGTTTATTAAAACATTAGAAGCACAACATTTGAGGCATTTATGTCATAATCCAAGCTTTATTAGGACATAATTGCTTTAAATGTTCTTTTTGTAGTTTTTTAACAATGGCGTTTTAAATGTTTACAGGACCCCTGACCCTCTGCCTGGACAGTGCTGATTGGCTCTGTGCTGATCACATGCAACCTTCCCAAGAAAAAAAAACTCTTCTAGCAATACACACCAAACTGAGCATGTGCAGAGTGCCTCCAAGGCTCTGTACTATCAGCAGATGGATTGGGGACAGTGAAGACGGGGAGGATCAAACAGCCTTTTTACACAATGCGGAGGATTAACCGCTTAGGTTCCACAGGGAGACAATCATGCTTTACTGCATATATATAGTGCCTTAAAAAAGTATTCATACCCCTTGAAATTTTCCACATTTTGTCATGTTACAACCAGAAAAGTAAATGTATTTTATTGGGATTTTATGTGATAGACCAACACAAAGTGGCACATAATTGTGAAGTGGAAGACAAATTAGAAATGGTCTTTAAAATATTTAACAAATAAATATGTGAAAAGTGTGGCGTGCATTTGTATTCAGCCCCCTTTACTCTGAGGCCTTGTACACACGACCGAACATGTCCGCTGAAACTGGTCCGTCGGACCAGTTTCCGCGGACATGTCCGACCGTGTGTAGGGCCTAGCGGACAGGTTTCCAGCGGACAAAAGTTTCTTAGCATGCTAAGAAACTTGTCCGCTGGAAGCCTGTCCGTCGGACATGTCCGATAGTTAGTACGACTCATCGGACATGTCCGCTGGCCCGAAATCCCGCGCATGCGTCGAAGTGATTCGACGAATGCGTGGAAGCATTGAACTTCCTGGTTCGCGCACGTCGCCGCGTCATCGTCACCGCCACGTCACCGCGTTTTCTGTCCGCGGGGAATTTGGTCTGATGGTGTGTACACACATCAGACCAAAATCTCCCAGCAGACATGTCCGATGAAAACGGTCCACGGACCGTTTTCATCGGACATGTTCGGTCGTGTGTACGAGGCCTTATACCCCTAACTAAAATCTAGTGGGACCAATTGTCTTCAGATGTCACCTAATTAGTAAATAGAGTCCACCTGTGTGTAATTGAATCTCAGTATAAATACAGTTGTTCTGTGAAGCCCTCAGAGGTTTGTTAGGGAACATTAGTGAACAAACAGCATCATGAAGGCCAAGGAACACACCAGACAGGTCAGGGATAAAGTTGTGAAGAAGTCTAAAGCAGGGTTAGGTTATAAAAATATATTCCAAGCTTTGATCATCTCACAGAGCACTGAACGTCCACCTAAACTGACAGGCCGGGCAAGAAGAGCATTGATCAGAGAAGCAGCCACGAGGTAACTCTGGAGGAGCTGCAGAGATCCACAGCTCAGGTGGGAGAATCTGTCCACAGGACAACTAGTCGTGCTCTCCACAAATCTGCCCTTTATGAAAGAGCGGCAAAAAGAAAGACATTGGAGAAAGAAAGCCTTAGAAAGTCCTGTTTGCAGTTTGCGAGAAGCCATGTGGGGGACACAGCAAACATGTGGAAGAAGGGGCTCTGATCAGATGAGACCAAAATTGAACTTTTTTGGCCTAAAAGCAAAACGCTATGTGTGGCGGAAAACTAACACTGCACATCACCCTGAACACACCATCCCCACTGTGAAACATGGTGGTGGCAGCATCATATTGTGAGGATGCTTTTCTTCAGTAGGGACAGGGAAGCTGGTCAGAGTTGATGGGAAGATGGATGGAGCCAAATACAGGGCAGACTTAGGCCGGGTACACACAAGAGGATTTATCCGCGGATACGGTCCTCCGGACTGTTTCCGCGGATAAATCCTCTGAGGATTTTGATCCGATGGAGTGTACACACCATCGGATCGAAATCCGCGCCGAATTCCCAACGCGATGACGTGTCGCGCCGTCGCCGCGATGATGACGCGGCGACGTGCGCGACGCTGTCATATAAGGAATTCCACGCATGCGTCGAATCATTACGACGCATGCGAGGGATGGGTTCGGACGGATCGATCCGGTGAGTCTGTACAGACCAGCGGATCGATCCGCTGGAGCCGATTCCAGCGGATAGATTTCTTAGCATGCTAAGAAATTTTTATCCGCTGGAAATCGGTCGGCCCGAAAAAAATCTGCGGAAAAATATCCGCTGGGTTGTACACACCAGCGGATCTATCCGCTGGAACTGATCCGCAGATAAATTCCAGCGGATAGATCCTCTCGTGTGTACGGGGCCTTAGAAGAAAACCTGTTAGGGTCTGCAAAAGACTTGAGACTTCAGGACAACGACCCTAAACATACAGCCAGAGCCACAATGGAATGGTTTAGATCAAAGCATATTCATGTGTTAGAATGGCCCAGTCAAAGTCCAGACCTAAATGCAATTGTTTGAGTTTTAGTCGTATTTAGTCGACTAAATCCTAAATCTCCAGGACATTTTAGAGCAACTAAAAATCATTTTAGTCATCTAAAATTGAATGGGTGTAGTTAAATTGTAATGCATTATATAAGCATTTCTCTACAATTTCCAAACTCATTATATACTGCTGGAGTGAAAAATCGAATATATTATTATTTGTGGTATTGAGGTATGAACATGCACTACAGACTAGTGTTCATTTTGGCGTCAAATTTCAATTTAGTTTTAGTCTTAGGCCCAGATTCTCAAAGGAGATACAACGGCGTATCTCCAGATACGCCGTCGTATCTCTGAGTCTGATCCGTCGTATCTATGCGCCTGATTCTTAGAATCAGTTATGCATAGATTAGTATTAGATCCGACCACTGTCGGATTGTAACTGCATATGTACGCTGGCCGCTAGGGGCGTGTACGCTGATTTACGCTTAGAAATATGTAAATCAGCTAGATACGCGAATTCATGAACGTACGCCCGGCCGACGCAGTACAGATATGCCGTTTACGTTAGGCTTTTCCCGGCGTAAAGTTGCCCCTGCTATATGAGGCGTACATGCGGCGTACCAATGTTAAGTATGGCCGTCGTTCCCGCAACGAAATTTGAAAATTTTACGTCGTTTGTGTAAGCCGTCCGTGAATGGGGCTGGACGTAATTTACGTTCACGTTGAAACCAATACGGCCTTGCGGCATATTTGGAGCAATGCACACTGGGATATTCCACGGACGGCGCATGCGCCGTAAGTGAAAAACGTCAATCACGTCGGGTCATGGTTATTTTACATAACACACGTCCACCTCTTCACAATTTGAATTAGGCGGGCTTACGCCGGCCTATTTACGCTACGCCGCCGCAACTTTGTTTTCAGAATACGGCACTTGCACTGACAAAGTTGCGGAGGCGTAACGTAAATAGGATACGTTACGCCCGCACAAAGATACGCACATCTACGTGAATCCGGGCCTTAGTCTTTTGACTAAAATGGCATTTTAGTTTTGGACGTATTTTAGTCATCTCAATTGTTTTAGTTTTAGTCGTATTTTAGTCGACTAAAATGTTTAAGAAATGAACACTGTATGAATGGCCTGTTAATCGGAGCAGTGACATGGCAGGAGAATATACAATTAAAGGACGAGTCCTCTTGTCTCGGGAGCTGTGTTATGACATCGCTGTCACAGGTACCTGGCTGTGTATACGTCAGAGCTGTCTATTTAGTAGCTGAGCTCAGACGAATCTACGTAGTAACTCCGGCCTGTAGTAGCAACGATCCGCTCCTCACCCCTCACCGACACAATGGTTTTTAGCTGACAGCTCTTCTGTTGTACTTGGCAGAACCTCGCTCTGCCCGGAGGCCATGATTCCACATCTAAACTTCTTCTATGACTCCTACAAGTACGAACGTTCCAACCAACAGAGGACCCGAGGCTGAAGAGCATCTCCTCGCTGTATTAACCCCATTCTAGTGTTTTCTGTGGTTAACCGCTTCAATACCGGGCCCTTTCACCCCCTTCCTGCCCAGACCAATTTTTAGTTTTCAGCGCTGTTGAACTTTGAATGACAATTGCGCGGTCATGCAACACTGTACCCAAATGAAATCTTTATGTTTTTTTCCCCCACAAATAGAGCTTTCTTTTGGTGGTATTTGATCATCTCTGCGGTTTTTATTTTTTGCGCTATAAACAAAATAATAATAAAAAAAAAAAAACACAATATGTTTTACTTCTTGATTTAATAAATATCACAATTTAAAAAAAAAAAAAAAAAAAAATGTTTCCTCAGTTTAGGCCGATACGTATTCTTCTACATATTTTTGGTAAAAAAAAAATCGCAATAAGCATATATTGATTGGTTTGCGCAAAATAGGGGATTGTTTTATGTCATTTTTATTTATTTTGTTTATTTTTTACTAGTGATGGCGGCGATTTGCGATTTTTATTGTGACCGTGACATTGCGACAGACATATCGGACACTTTTGACACATTTTTGGGACCATTCACATTTATACAGCGATTAGTGCTATAAAACTGCACTGATTACTGTGTAAATGTGACTGGCAGGGAAGGGGTTAACACTAGGGGGTGCTGAAAGGGTTAAATATGTTCCCTGGAAGTGATTCTAACTGTAGGGGGAGGGGACTCATAAGGGGAGGTGACCGATCTGTGTTCCTCTGTACTGTTACACACACAGATCCATGGTCCTGTCCTGATTGCGGGCG
Source organism: Rana temporaria (assembly GCF_905171775.1). Taxonomy (NCBI): domain Eukaryota; kingdom Metazoa; phylum Chordata; class Amphibia; order Anura; family Ranidae; genus Rana; species Rana temporaria. The sequence goes on along the minus strand of NC_053494.1, from coordinate 189,220,016 downwards.
CACCGGGTGCCGAACAATGAGGTGGTGCCTGGCGGACTTTGCGGCGCACCGGGTCCCGAACAATGAGGTGGTGCCCGGCGGACTTTGCGGCGCACCGGGTTCCGAGCAATGCAGTGGTGCCTGGCGGACATTGTGCACACCAGGTCCCGAGCAATGCGATGGGCACGCGCTCTCCCCCTAGATGGCCGGGACTGCCCGGATGTCATATGACATCCGCCCGGAGGGACAAGAGGTTCCGGTGGACGTCATATTAGTATACGCCGGGCAGGAAGGGGTTAACGAAAAAGTATGGGGGGTGGGGACTCATGCCCTTCTTCTGAAAATGCCATTTGCCTGGCTGTTATCCTCATCCCCTGGCTTCATTACTCGTTGAGACACCGACCTAGTACTAATATGCAGGAACAGTAGAGAAAAGTCAGATGTCCGTACCTGCTTACTCGTGGTAGGTTAGAGACTTGGGGGCTGATTTACTGAAGGCAAATAGACTGTGCACTTTACAGAGTGCTGTTGCTCCAGAGCTTAGTAAATGAGGTAAAGCTCCACTTTGTACCCAATCACGTGCAAGGAAAATTAAAAAACACAATTTTTGCTTGCATGTGATTGGATGATAGAAGTCAGCGGAGCTTCTGCTTATTTACTAAGCTCTGGAGCAACTGAGTGCAACTGCACAGTCCATAGCTCCCAACTGTCCCTGATTTCGAGGGACTGTCCCTGATTTCAAGGTGCTGTCCCTGATTTTGAGCAATGTCCCTCTTTCCTCCTCATTTGTCCCTCATGTTGGTCTGATCTATAGAGTTGTATATAAAATGTACTTTTTATCTATCAAAAGTGTTTTCCAGCGCTAAACCTTTCATCTGATTTAAAAATTGCTGCATTTGTAAGTTCTAGAAGCAAATATAAAGGAATATTAGTGGTAAAAAAAAGCACTTGTGGGTTTAACTAATCTTGTTTTTTTGTACTATTCTCCTTTAAGGGGGCGGGGCAAGGGGGTGTGTCCCATGCCTGCCTACTTTTGCTGATAGGTGTCCCTCATTTCCATCTCAAAAAGTTGGGAGGTGTGACAGTCTTTTTGCCTTCAGTAAATCAACCTCTAGGTGTCTTGAAGCCGTGTCCCCTGCTGGCGCTCCTGGCCCCTCCCCGCGGCTGAGTGGCCCCTATAGCCAGCTGGATGATGTGAAATGTAGCGCTAGGAATAGTGTACAGTGAACAGCATACCAATAGTATATAAATAGTAATTGGTTGATGAAATCAATCTCAAATAAAGTAATCATACATTACATAGGTGAGCAGGGCCGATCCTAGGGTCACAGGCGCCTGGGTGCAGAAATATTTCTGGCGCCCCCACATGGGCGTTGTCATTTTACTAACCCCTCCCCTTTACATTTCATTATACATCACATCTGTAGATGGACTAGGCACAGGAATGGGCAGGGGCTGTGTATCCTATGCAATCTATCATGCCATAAAACATCTAGAGCAGGGGCAGCCCAGAGCACGTGTAAAGGGATGCTGGGGAAGCCATCCCCCGGCAACTTGAACACTGTGACTCACCTTGATTGTCTCTCCGTGCAGCCTGAGATAGAGATGGGAGGGGGAGGCATTCCAACTGGAGTTGGTGGAGACAGTGCAGGATCCAAGACTCCCAGTGTTAGGAATGCATTTCTGCACATCAGTACTCGGCAGCCACTGAAAACTAGAACTCTCATGTCAGGAAGAGGAGCGGCCCCTCCCCCGAGCACTGCCAGGCTGGACGGGCTGCCCTATGCTCACACATCAGTTCTGGACGGACACACACCTATGCTCAGAACACTAGTTCTGGACGGACACAAAAACAAGGAGAGAAGGAGGGAGGGAAGAACTCTGGCACTTCGGCGCCCCCACCTCTGCAGGCGCCTGGGTGCAATGCACCCTGCCTAGGATCGGCCCTGTAGGTGAGTAAAAACAGATATAAATCAAGTCCAAAAAGTGAATGGATCCTGAAGTGAGCATATAAAGTCCACCACAAAATGGTTGTTGTTCACAAATAAATAACAGTGATGTAAACAAGCATGTGGAACATCCGGGATAATATGTCATCCAACCAATGGGAGGAATATGTACTCTTACCGGAAATGGTGGACTCGAATGTCAGCGACAACCATTAGGCAAATTAGGTGGTCGCCTTAGGCTTCGCCCCCACAGGGGCCTCGCTGCTGCCTAATTTGCCTAAAGAATTGTTTAGAGAAAATTCTATAAATGTTGAATTCATAGTTCGTAGAATTTAAAACTCTTAATATATGCAATTTATACAGTTAACTTTTATCGCTTGAATTATTTTTCCCATTATGAATGTGAATAGGGCCTCATGTCTCAGATTTGCCTAAGGCCTCACAAAACCTAGCGACAACGAGTCAATCAAGCAAGGATGCCCGAATCGGCAGGTCTCCAGAACGATCGAAAAAACCCAGGTAACTTCACAAGCAACTCCAGAGAATTACTGTATTTATCTTGCTATTACGTGCCCCGGCGTATAGCGCGCACCCCCGAACTTGAAGGAAAATTCCTTGAAAAAAAATAAATACTTACAGTTTGGATGCCCCTCGTCGGTGTCTTGTCCATCGGCGGGCTCGTCCGGTCCGGCGTCCTTCTGCGGCCATCGTGGTGTCCTCCCCGCTCGATCCCCGCTTCCCGCGCTGTGTTTGAGCCACTGCGCCGGCATATACAGAGAGCAGTACACTCTGGCATAGTCGGGCAGGCCCGACTATACCCGAGTGTACTGCGCTCGGTATATGCCAGCGCAGTGGTTCAAACACAGTGCGGGAAGCGGGTATCGGCGTATATTGCGCACCCACGATTTTGCCCTGATTTTCAGGGCAAAAAAGTGCGCGGTATACGCCAATAAATACGGTATGTAGGTAACCGCCAAGCTGGAATTCAGATGACCAAAGCTAAAAAAAACTCTCATCTGGGAGGGTATGAACCCTAGGTCAAAACAAGGGTTTTTATTTAAAAAAATATGTGATCACAGAATAAAAGCAATGTGGGGAGCGATAAGCTAAGACCGACGTGTTTCGTCCAATTAGGACTGGGGCACCTTGCTCTGGGGACACTCGTGTGTTTTTGTTCCTGAGCCACCTCTGCATGTCCGTGAGACACACAGGCTCCACCCCTGCTCCCGCTGCAGTGTTTCAGCCAATGAGGTGGCAGAGTCCCGGAAGAGCTTGTCTTCTCATACACATTGTTGGATCAGGCTCGGGCTGAGGTGAGTATGGGGGGGGGGGTAGAGGAAGAAGCTGCACATTGAAGGTGAAAAACCTTCAGCCTTTATAACCATTTTAATGCATCGGAGTACACAGGGGCGGTCTGTCTATAGAGGGCGCTGGAGCGCCGCCCCCTCTGGCTCCGCACCGCCACTGAAATAACATACATTCATGCATTGCATGAATGTACGTTATTGTTGCCAGCTGCCGCTGGTCTATTCAGATGGCCGGAAATTGAGCGCCGACCACCTGAATAATGGCAGCTGGTTGGCTGTGCGGAAGTGCCTATCAGAGCCAGCGGCTCTCATAGGCTTTCCGAGTACAGCCCTCGTCTCCCGGATGCTTATCCTCGGAACGTACGAGGGGTGCGTTCCTTGGATAAGACTGACGGCCGTCTCAGCCAATCAGGTTCACCAATTCTGGTTATTGGTAACCTGATTGGCTGAAGCGTCACCAAGGCGGGAGAAGACATTGAGGGACGTGGAAGGAGAAAGGTAAGTGCATTTTACAGGGCACAGTGGCAACAATGGGCACAGAGGCGACAAAGGGCACAGTGGCATCAATGGGTACAGTGGCGACAAAAGGCACAGTGGCTTCAATGGGCACAGTGGTGACAATAGGCACAGTGGCAACAATTAAAGGGCACAGGGACATGCACAGTGGCAACAATGGGCACAGTGGCGACAATTAAAGGGCACAGTGGTGACAATTGGCACAGTGGCGTCAATTGAGGGGCACAGTGGCTGCGTTTGATGGCATGGCACAGTGGTGATAATTGATGGCACAGTGGCTGCATTTGATGGAATGGCACAGTGGTGACAATTGATGCCACAGTGGCTGCATTTGATGGCATGGCACAGTGGTGACAATTGATGGCACAGTGGCTGCATTTGATGGAATGGCACAGTGACTGCATTTGATGGCACAGTGGCTGCATTTGATGGAATGGCACAGTGACTGCATTTGATGGCATGGCACAGTGGTGACAATTGATGGCACAGTGGCTGCATTTGATGAACACAGTGAGGCTGCAATTTTTTTATTTTTTTTGTTTGCGCCCCCCCAAAAATTTTGAGCACCAGCCGCCACTGGGAGTACATTAGCCTGACACTCCAGTGAACGGTGGAGGAGCAAAGCAAAGAGTGGTGATTGGCAGTTACTGCTCTTGACTCAGAGGAGACTGAGAGCTGAGCAATCAGCAGTCATGTGATCGCTCATTTCTTTATCTTATGCTAACCATAAATCTCGGTCAGCTAACAGCCAGATCCCCCCTGCCAACACATTGTATTCTTTCTGACAGCAGGATTCACGGCTGTCAGAATACACCGATCAGTGGCTACAGGAGCTGATTGAGAAACGTGTTCCGAAGTGTCCCTCCCACAGAATTCACTCAAACAATTGACTTGTGTTGAGTGGGGACGGCCATACACTGATTGAAATTTGGCTGCTGCCTGCTGAACTGGCCAAATTAAAATCTGTCTACAGCACTGGTCTCCACACTGCGGCCCTTTGCTTGCCTCTATCTGTCCCACTGACACCCACGATGGACAGACATCAACAACAAGACACTATTTTCACATTGACACCAACAATGGGGCACTATTCCTCCCACAAATACCAATAATGGGGCACTATCCCTCCAACTAATACCAATGATGGGGCACTATTCCTCCAACGAATGCCAATGATGGGGCACTATTACTTCCACTAAAACCAATGATGGGGCACTATTCCTCCCACTAATACCAATGATGGGGCACTATTACTTCCACTAATACCAATGATGGGGCACTATTACTTCCACTAATACCAATGATGGGGCACTATTACTTCCACTAATACCAATGATGGGGCACTATTCCTCCCACTAATACCAATGATGGGGCACTATTACTTCCACTAATACCAATGATGGGGCACTATTTATCCAACTAACACCAATGATGGGACACTATTCCTCCAACTAATACCAATGATGGGGCACTATTCCTCCAACTAATACCAATGATAGGACACTATTCCTCCCACTGAATACCAATGATGGGGCACTATTCTTCCAACTAATACCAATGATGGGGCACTATTCCTCCAACGAATGCCAATGATGGGGCACTATTCCTCCAACGAATGCCAATGATGGGGCACTATTCCTCCAACTAATACCAATGATGGGGCACTATTCCTCCAACTAATACCAATGATGGGGCACTATTCCTCCAACGAATGCCAATGATGGGGCACTATTACTTCCACTAATACCAATGATGGGGCACTATTACTTCCACTAATACCAATGATGGGGCACTATTCCTCCAACTAATACCAATGATGGGGCACTATTCCTCCAACTAATACCAATGATGGGGCACTATTCCTCCAACTAATACCAATGATGGGGCACTATTACTTCCACCAATACCAATGATGGGGCACTATTTATCCAACTAATACCAATGATGGGACACTATTACTTCCACTAATACCAATGATGGGGCACTATTCCTCCCACTGACATCAATAATGGGGCACTATTCCTCCAACTAATACCAATGATGGGGCACTATTTCTCCCACCAATACCAATGATGGAGCACTGTTTATCCCACTAATACCAATGATGGGGCACTATTTCTCCCACTAATACCAATGATGGGGCACTATTTATCTCACTGACACGAATGATGGGGCGCTATTTCTCCCACTGACACCAATGATAGGGCACTGTGCCTCTCACTGACACCAATAATGGGGCACCATTCCTCCCACGAATACCAATGATGGGGCACTATTCCTCCAACTAATACCAATGATGGGGCACTATTTATCTCACTGACACCAATGATGGGGCGCTATTCCTCCCACCAATACCAATGATGGGGCACTATTACTTCCACTAATACCAATGATGGGGCACTATTTATCTCACTGACACCAATGATGGGGCGCTATTACTCCCACTGACACTACAATGGGGCACTATTCCTCCCACTGACACCAATGATAGGGCACTATGCCTCTCACTGACACCAATGATGGGGCACTATTTCTCCTACTAATATCAATGATAGGGCACTATTCCTCCCACTGACACCAATAACAAGGCACTAGTTCTCCCAGTAATACTAATGATGGGGCACTATTCCTCCCACTGACACTAATAATGAGGCACTATTGGCATCAATAGGAGAAATTCCTCCTTTTGCCAAGACATTTTTGTACTGCCACACACGCCACAGTCTCCCCCTCCCCCCCCCCCCCCAAGTCTGAAGCACGGTAACTGCCCCTTTGTTTAGACAGTTTGAAGACCCTGGTGTAACGCTTTAGAACCAACATGGGACAGCTGCAGTGTCACATAGTTGCTGCAGCATTGAGTTATGTATATTTGCTTGCTTTTTTTTTTTTTTAAAGAGCATACTTTTCCTTTAAGGAACTTTCCCGCAATGCAGCACACTGATATAACACATGCTGTGTTGGACTTTTTCATAGTACTGAGTAATAATAGAAATCTGTAGCTCATACTTTGATGATGTCATTCTAAGCAGACAGATCGGCTGCATATCATCCCAGCACACACAATGGTGGCCCCAGGGCCGGCCTTAGGTGTTCAGGCGCCCTGTGCGAGCTAATTCTGTGGCGCCCCCCATCTTCACCCCTTGCCCCCTGATCACCTAAACTGACTTACCTTTCGGTGGACGGTGCGGCTTTGCATTTAAAAATGGCGCCGCCCGGCGCTTAGACGCCACTGCGCATGCGCCGTCTGCCCAAGGAATAGCCTGTGATGATCATGTGAGTAACTGACTGCGACTCACATTCTGCAAGCTGTGATGGCCGCACGGCGCCCCTGTTGCCCATGGCGCCCTGTGCAGCCGCACAGCTCGCACACCCCAAAGGCCGGCCCTGGGTGGCACCCACCGGTCAGAATTGACAGGCACACTTTAACCACTTGCTTACTGGGCACATATACCCCCTTCCTGCCCAGGCGAAATTTCAGCTTTCAGCGCTGTCACGCTTTGAATGACATATGCGTGGTCGTGCGACGTGGCACCCAAACAACATTTACGTCCTTTTTTTCCCAGAAATAGAGCTTTCTTTTGGCGGTATTTGATCACCTCTGCGTTTATATTTTTTTGCGCTATAAACAAAAATAGAACGACAATTTTGAAAAAAAAACCTTTTTTTTCTCAGTTTAGGCCGATACGTATTCTTCTACATATTTTTGGTAAAAAAAATAAAATAAATTGCAATAAGACTATAATGATTGGTTTGCGCAAACGTTATAGCGCCTACAAAATAGGGGATATAATTATGTATTTTTTTTTTTTTACTAGTAATATCGGCGATCTGCGATTTTTGTTAGGACTGCGATATTACGGCGGACACGTCTGACACTTTTGACACATTTTTGGGACCATTTACATTTATACAGCAAACAGTGCTATAAATATGCACTGATTACTGTATAAATGTGACTGGCAGGGAAGGGGTTAACACTAGGGGGCGATCAAGGGGTTAATGTGAGCCCTGCTAGGTGATTCTAACTGTGGGGGGAGGGGACTGACTGGGAGAGGTGACCGACGGTTGTCCCTATATACAAGGGACACACCATCGGTCTCCTCTCCCTGACAGGACGTGGATCTCTGTGACGCAGCGGGCACTCGCGCGCGCCCCCCAGCGGCGAGAGTCCATATATAGTCGGCCTCCCGTCATTTTACAGCCACCTTGTGGCCATAAAAAGTTGACGGGCGGGTGGGAAGTGGTTAAAGGGGTTGTAAAGTTCAAAAAAAAATTCTCTAAATAGCTTCCTTTACCTTAGTGCAGTCCTCCTTCACTTACCTCATCCTTCCATTTTGCTTTTAAATGTCCTTATTTCTTCTGAGAAACCCTCACTTCCTGTTCTTCTGTCTGTAACTCCACACAGTAATGCAAGGCTTTCTCCCTGGTGTGGAGAAAGCCTCTTGAGGGGGGAGGGGCCAAGCAGGCAAGTCAGGACACTCTCTACTTTGCAGATAGAGAAAGGAGCTGTGTGTTAGTGGGCGTCCTGACACTCCTGCTCGCCCCCTCCCCCCTCAAGAGGCTTTCTCCACACCAGGGAGAAAGCCTTGCATTACTGTGTGGAGTTACAGACAGAAGAACAGGAAGTGAGGATTTCTCAGAAGAAATAAGGACATTTAAGAGGCAAAATGGAAGGATGAAGTAAGTGAAGGAGGACTGCACTGAGGTAAAGGAAGCTATTTAGGGAAAACATTTTTTTCCTTTACAACCCCTTTAAAGGAGTTCTATGGCCACAGCATTCACTTTCATTTTATATCATCAGCATTGTCATAGCGATACAAGCAATAGTTATATTTGACGACCCAATATTAGCTTACTATAAAAAATCTCCTTTTATGTTGTAAGTCAGTGTTTCTCAACTCCAGTCCTCAAGGTGCACCAACATGTCATGTTTTCAGGATTTCCCTCAGATAAAACGGCTGTTGTAATTACTAAGGCAGTGAAACTGATTAAATCACCTGTGCAAAATAAAGGGAAGCTTGAAAACATGACCTGTTGGGGCGCCTTGAGGACTGGAGTTGAGAAACACTGTTGTAAGTTCTGTCTGTCTGCTGTCCGTCTCTTTCCACAACTTCCTGTATTCTCCAGCATGCTTTGCAGCTTCTCAATTTCTAAGGACTATATATCCCATGGTACCCTGCCTGCAAGCAGTGATTCCCGTACCGACTCTGCCTCCTGAAACTCCTCCTCTCAGCACCTCAGAAGGCGGGCTCTATGAAACGTGTGACACAGCAGCGCCTCCTACAGGGCATAGTGACTACGTGTCACAGAATTCTAGTATGTAAATGTAGGGATCTTTACAAAGTAAGTTTTATAAACTTCTAGCTCACTCAGATTAATAGAAGTAGGCTAGAAATAATAGAATTCATGTTATTTTACATTTTGATCATAGATACATTTTAAGTCCAGGTGGTAAGTGTCAGCCATACATGAATGGCACAGTGGTGCGAATTGATGGCACAGTGGCTGCGTTTGATGGCATGGCACAGTGACTGCGTTTGATGGCATGGCATGGCACAGTGGTGACAATTGATGGCACAGTGGCTGCGTTTGATGGGCACAGTGAGGCTGCTATTTTTTTTCTTTTTTTTTGTGCCCCCCCAAAAACTTTGAGCACCAGCCGCCACTGATGAAGTCATCCTATACATCAGACGTGTGCAGCTACAGCTAATAATATTGCAGAGCTTTGTAGAGGGACGGGTGTGTCTGCGATGACAATGACCTGATTATAATGGAGAAATGTATAAAGGACTCAATCAGTGATCCATGAACACAGCTGCTGCCATCTGTCTAATGAGAGGCGCTCAGGACGGCGTCACTATGAGAATCCGAATTCATCAGCATGAGTCACATGACACATCTTATATGTGATCATTGTCATGGTCAACCTAAACCTGGAAAATGGAATACGGCATATTGCAGCTCAATGGCCCATCGATGTGATGGCTGCATTCGTTTTCTTTTCTTTTTTCAGGCTAAGTACATTTTCTGCAAGTACAGAAACATACCTGCTACTCCCACCAGAAATCCAGAGTGCCCTTGGAATTTCCTGTGTACTAAACTGACATATATAAAAAAAGCGCTTTTAGGGCCAGATTTACATAGGTTAGCGGATCTTTAGATCCGCGTAACCTATCTGATTTAAGATCCGCCCCTGCAAGTTTTTGAGGAAAGTGGTTAATTCAAAAAGCACTTACCTCAAAACTTGCGGCGGCGTATCGTAAATCCCCCGGTGGAATTCAAATTCCGCAGCTAGGGGGCGTGTAGTATTTAAATCAGGCGCGTTCCCGCGCCGATCGAACAGCGCATGCGCCGTCCGGAAATTTTCCCAGCGTGCATTGCTCCAAATGACGTCGCAAGGACGTCATTGGTTTCGACGTTTACGTAAATTACGTCCATCCGTATGCGCGAACGACTTACGCAAACGACGTAAAAAATTCAAATTTCGTTGCGGGAACGACGGCCATACTTAACATTGGCTGCGCCTCATAGACCCAGAGGTAACTATACGCCGGAAAAAGCCGAACGCAAACGACGTAAAAAAAAAGCGCCGGGCAGTCGTTCGTTTCTGAATCGGCGTAACTCCTCATTTGCACATTAGTCGCGTAAAAAACCCGAAACACCACCTAGCGGCCGGCCTGGAATTGCAGCCTAAGATCCGACGGTGTAACACAGTTACACCTGTGAGATCTTAGGAATATCTATGCGTAACTGATTTTCTGAATCAGGCGCATAGATACGACCGGCAGAACTCAGAGATACGACGGCGAATCAGGAGATACACCGTCGTATCTCTTTGAGAATCTGGCCCTTAGTTTTCACAGCTTCCTTCTATGAATTACAAAAACTCACCTCCCTATGTAATGGAGATGAGGAGAGGGGGAGGTGTTTATAGTCCTGCAGCCTAGGGTGAGAAGGCTGCTCTTCTATAGATACAGAGCGATGAGTGAGTGTTCTGTTAGTGGCAGGATCACCAGGTAAATGGAAAGGAGAAAAAAAAAAGTACTGCAGCCACCACATCTAAGGACTGGTAAGCTGCAATATATTATAATTTTGTCCTTATACTCATAGATCATTGGATAGTCAGAAAGACTTTCAGGAGAGTAACTATTGACTTCTCATACAATATTAGTATCGTAATAGTACAAGGAGGTCATAAGGGGTTATTTACGAAAGGCAAATCCACTTTGCACAACAAGTGCAAACTACAGGTGCAAAGTGCACTTGAAATTGCACTAAAAGTACACTTGGATGTGCAGTCGCTGTAGATCCGAGGGGGACATGCAAGGAAAATAAAAAACAGCATTTTAGCTTGCACATAATTGGATGATTCATTTCAGATCTACTCCTCAGATTTACAGCGACTGCACTTCCAAGTGCACTTTCAGTGCAAGTGGATTTGCCTTGCGCAAATAACCCCCTATATGCGTGCTTAATCTCATTTACTGGGTCAGAAAAGAAAAAAAGAAAAAAGGGAGCAAAGAAGGAAGGGCAAAAGGAAGGAAGGGAAAGGAGGGAGGCAAGGAAAGATGGAAGGATGGAAGGAAGGAAGGAAAGAAGGAAGGAAAAAGGGAGAAAAGAAGGAGGCAAAAAAGAAAGAAAGAGAAGAGAAGGAAGGGGAAAAAAGAAAGAAATAAAGAAAGAAGGAAGAAAAGAAAAAAAATGGATAGATAGACAAGAAGGAAAGATAATTACAGGAAAATAAAGAAAAAACTATTTAGTTATATAGATGTGCAAAAGAAAGAAGAGAAGAAAAAAGGAAGAGAAAAAAAGGAGGGAATAAAGTAAAAAAAAAAAAAGATAAAAGAAGGAGGGAAGAGAGTAAAAAAAGGAGTGAAGGAAGAAAGAAAGAAGGGAAGAAAGAAGGGAGGGAAGGAAAGGGTAGGAAGGAAGAATAAAAGATGAAAGAAGGTGGGAAGAAAGTAAAACAAAGGAAAAAGAAGGAGGGAAGAGAGTAAAAAAAGGAAAAAGAAGAGAAGAAAGAAAGAAAGCAGGTAAGAAAGAGAAAAAAATAATGAATAGATAGACAGTAAGGATGTCGGTCTGTCTGTCCTGTGTACAGTTGGATGTCGGTGTGTCCTGTGTATAGTTGGATGTCGGTCTGTCCTGTGTACAGTTGGATGTCGGTGTGTCTGTCCTGTGTACAGTTGGATGTCGGTCTGTCCTGTGTACAGTTGGATGTCGGTGTGTCCTGTGTACAGTTGGATGTCGGTCTGTCCTGTGTACAGTTGGATGTCGGTCTGTCCTGTGTACAGTTGGATGTCGGTCTGTCCTGTGTACAGTTGGATGTCGGTGTGTCCTGTGTACAGTTGGATGTCGGTGTGTCCTGTGTATAGTTGGATGTCGGTCTGTCCTGTGTACAGTTGGATGTCGGTGTGTCCTGTGTACAGTTGGATGTCGGTCTGTCCTGTGTACAGTTGGATGTCGGTGTGTCCTGTGTACAGTTGGATGTCGGTGTGTCCTGTGTACAGTTGGATGTCGGTGTGTCCTGGGCTGTGTACAGTTGGATGTCGGTCTGTCCTGTGTACAGTTGGATGTCGGTCTGTCCTGGGCTGTGTACAGTTGGATGTCGGTCTGTCCTGTGTACAGTTGGATGTCGGTGTGTCCTGTGTACAGTTGGATGTCGGTGTGTCCTGTGTACAGTTGGATGTCGGTCTGTCCTGGGCTGTGTACAGTTGGATGTCGGTGTGTCCTGTGTACAGTTGGATGTCGGTGTGTCCTGGGCTGTGTACAGTTGGATGTCGGTCTGTCCTGTGTACAGTTGGATGTCGGTCTGTCCTGGGCTGTGTACAGTTGGATGTCGGTCTGTCCTGGGCTGTGTACAGTTGGATGTCGGTCTGTCCTGGGCTGTGTACAGTTGGATGTCGGTCTGTCCTGTGTACAGTTGGATGTCGGTCTGTCCTGGGCTGTGTACAGTTGGATGTCGGTCTGTCCTGTGTACAGTTGGATGTCGGTGTGTCCTGTGTACAGTTGGATGTCGGTGTGTCCTGGGCTGTGTACAGTTGGATGTCGGTCTGTCCTGTGTACAGTTGGATGTCGGTCTGTCCTGTGTACAGTTGGATGTCGGTCTGTCCTGGGCTGTGTACAGTTGGATGTCGGTCTGTCCTGGGCTGTGTACAGTTGGATGTCGGTCTGTCCTGTGTACAGTTGGATGTCGGTCTGTCCTGTGTACAGTTGGATGTCGGTCTGTCCTGTGTACAGTTGGATGTCGGTGTGTCCTGGGCTGTGTACAGTTGGATGTCGGTCTGTCCTGTGTATAGTTGGATGTCGGTCTGTCCTGTGTACAGTTGGATGTCGGTGTGTCCTGTGTACAGTTGGATGTCGGTCTGTCCTGTGTACAGTTGGATGTCGGTCTGTCCTGTCCTGTGTACAGGTGGATGTCGGTCTGTCCTGTGTACAGTTGGATGTCGGTGTGTCCTGTGTACAGTTGGATGTCGGTGTGTCCTGTGTACAGTTGGATGTCGGTGTGTCCTGTGTACAGTTGGATGTCGGTCTGTCCTGTGTACAGTTGGATGTCGGTGTGTCCTGGGCTGTGTACAGTTGGATGTCGGTCTGTCCTGGGCTGTGTACAGTAAACTTTCCAGGACTTGATGTCCTGCAGTTGAACATGAAATTGATCACCCCTCCCCTCCCCCAGATCACACAGGGTAGGGCACACTGCCATTGTCTATCACCCAATCCCAGACCACATTTTCCTCTCTAACCACACCCAGTGGGAGGTGATTGGCTGCTCAGAGCTGAAAGATCAGTCTCTCTTGTTGTCTCCTTAATGTATTCAGTGTGTCCATCTCCCAGGCAGGCTGCAGAGCTCCCCCCATACACAATCCACCAGCTGCTGGATCCTGGAGCCCGGAGATCATGGACTAGCAGGGTGAGTGACTCCCTCTCCCAGCATTAGAGCCGCATGGGTGCACTTGCAACACCACCACTGAGTATGTCAGAGATACTCCTATATTCTCACTAATAGTGACAACTTTCCCGACAACTTGTCCTGAAATGTGACTGTTAGTGCAAATAAGATGTGATCACAGACAGTCCTCCACCAGTACAGGGTGATAGGGACTAATGAACTAAGCAACGCTTGTTGTACACTAGACTGTCTCTTGTTGTACACTAGACTGTCTCTTGTTGTACACTAGACTGTCTCTTGTTGTACACTAGACTGTCTCTTGCTGTATTCTAGACATCTCTTGTATACTAGACATCACTTGTTGTACAGTAGACTGTCTCTTGTACACTGGACATCTCTTGTTGTACACTAGACCGTCGCTTGTTGTACACTGGACTGTCTCTTGTTGTACACTGGATTGTCTCTTGTTGTACACTGGACTGTCTCTTGTTGTACACTGGACTGTCTCTTGCTGTACACTGGACTGTCTCTTGTACACTGGACTGTCTCTTGTACACTGGACTGTCTCTTGTACACTGGACTGTCTCTTGTACACTGGACTGTCTCTTGTACACTGGACTGTCTCTTGTACACTGGACTTCTCTTGTACACTGGACTGTCTCTTGTTGTACACTGGACTGTCTCTTGTTGTACACTGGACTGTCTCTTGTACACTGGACTGTCTCTTGTACACTGGACTGTCTCTTGTACACTGGACTGTCTCTTGTACACTGGACTGTCTCTTGTTGTACACTGGACTGTCTCTTGTTGTACACTGAACTGTCTCTTGTACACTGGACTGTCTCTTGTACACTGGACTGTCTCTTGTTGTACACTAGACTGTCTCTTGTTGTACACTGGACTGTCTCTTGTTGTACACTGGACTGTCTCTTGTTGTACACTGAACTGTCTCTTGTACACTGAACTGTCTCTTGTACACTGGACTGTCTCTTGTTGTACACTGAACTGTCTCTTGTACACTGGACTGTCTCTTGTACACTGGACTGTCTCTTGTTGTACACTAGACTGTCTCTTGTTGTACACTGGACTGTCTCTTGTTGTACACTGGACTGTCTCTGTAGGAACATAACAATCTTCCAATGTAAACTCTCATCCTAAAATAGATCCTCTCTTTAATGTACACTTGTGCAGTGTGGGGGAGGGGGGGAGGGGGTCTGTACGGAACAAAGTTTCACCCTGCCGGAAAAAGTCTGGATAAAGTTTGATGGGGGGGGGGGGGGCAGCAGGTGAAGTTCTGGGGGGTCAGGGGTCACCGATCATTGTAGCTGGGGAGGGTGTGACCCCTGTACTGATGAAGAGGACTGATCTGTGACATAGGAGGATACTCTGTATTTTATGATGTAAATAAGATACAATGTAACACTCGCTGTCCTACATGAGCAGCCAGGAAAAGATATCACTGCTGAAAGGAACCTTTTGTGGGCAAAGGGGAACGACAAGGCGGCCATGTACTGATCTGTAGTGGATCTAGCTAAGAGCGATTGGAAGGAAGTGATTCTTTATCAATTAAAATATCATTGATGTAAAGCCGACCATACACTATTCAATCAAAACATACAATCTCATTCAGAGTTACCAAAAATAGGAGGAGAGGCCTGAACATTCAAACCAGGCAGGTCCTTTCTCTATCTATATCGTTATCAGTAGATCTATAAGAGATTGTACAGTGTATGGTCAGCTATATCAATTGAAAATATGATTTATCATTTACTTCATCTGTATCATAATCAGTTGTCTGACACACATAACGATATCCATCCGAGTGATCAGAACGATTGATAACATTCTGCCTCAGCTCATTGTCTTTCCAATGTCGAAATTGGTTTGAAATATTACTAAATCAATTAAATGTGAATTAAGATTTTTAATCAATCATCATATTGATACGTGTGTGGCCACTTTTGGTCTTGTTTCATAGTAAGTCCTGTGTACTCTGGACTGCTTTCATTTTAGATCAACTGTATTGATCATATGTAAGGAATTTGGTATCTTTATCTTTATTGATTATCTGTTCTGAATTGTATTTCTTCATCGTATTTGATTGTCTATTCTGGATTTTATATCTTTATCTTTATTGATCATTTGTACCAAATTTGGTATCTTTATCCTTACTGATCACCCGTTCTAAATTTGATATCTATATCTTTATTGATCATCTCTTCTGAATTTGATTACTTTATCTTTATTAATCAACATTTCTGAATTTTATTTCTTCATCTCATTTGATTGTCTATTCTGAATTTTATACCTTTATCTTATTTGATCCCATGTACCAAATTTGGTATCTTTATCCTTACTGATCATCTCTTCTGAATTGTATATATTTATCTTTATTAATCATATTTTCTGAATTTTATTTGATGGTCTATTCTGTATTTTATATCTTTATTGATCATCTGTACAAAATTTGGTATCTTTATTAATTATCTGTTCTGAATTTGATATCTTTATTGATCATCTCTTCTGAATTTTATTTCTTCATCTTATTTGATTGTTTATTCTGAATTTTATCTCTTTATCTGATTATCTATTCCAGATTGTATATAATTATCTTTATTGATCATCTGTTCTGGATTTTATATCTTTATCTTTATTGATCATGTGTACCAAATTTGGTATCTTTATCCTTACTGATCATCTGTTCTGAATTTGATATCTTTATTAATCATCTCTTCTGATTTTTATTTCTTCATCTTATTTGATAGTTTTTTCTGAATTGTATATCTTTATCTGATTATCTATTCTCTATTGTATATATTTATCTTTTGATCATCTGTTCTGAATTTTATATCTTTATTGATCATTTGTACCAAAATTGGCATCTTTATCTTTATTACTGATCTGTTCTGAATTGTATATCTTTACCTATATTTATTATCAGTTCTGAATTCTGTATTTTTTTTTCTTTATTGATTTATGTGTTCTGAATGGTATATTTTTATCTTTATTGTCTGTTCACAATTTTTATATCAATTTAATTTTCCGTACTGAATTTTGCATCTTTTTTTTTTTTTTCACTTCATGTTTTTGTTTGACACTTTGTCATTTTTAGAACCTCTTTTGCACACTGAATTTTGTATCTTTTTTTTTTTTTTTACTTTATGTTTTTGTTTGACACTTGGTCCTTTTTAAAACCTCTTTTGCACACTTAAAAAAAAAAAGCGACAGACTAATGATTGCCTGCAGCCATGTCATCAGACTGGAGAATGTACTTCTGATCATAAACAGTGAAAGCAAAATAATGAAAATATTTGAAATCAGAATTTTGTTTTCCATGCACTCATTCATTTGTTCACGTTTGCAGATTATAACAACAATAATCACTCCATATATATATAAAACACAACAGTCAGCTGGCCTGCAGCGATGTAATGGGACCTAGAAAGTTGTGCCATGAATCTGTTTGTTTTCAGTGTGTGTGTTTATCGGCATTGTTTGTTTGCGCGGTTTGAAGCCATGTTTTGAATATTTGATATAATGTGTTTTACAAATATTGTAAATATTTTCCTTGTTTCTTGTATCAGAGAACATTGGAATAGATTGTGGATGACAGTATGCAATCAAAGTATTAGGGCTCATTTACACTGTAGTGTTTTTGCACACACGTTACAACGCGCTAATGCGTATGTGTTCATGGTCCCTATTATAAAAGAGCATGTTCCCGTCTGTTGGGTTGCAGTGCATTTTGAAAAATACAACATATGCATTTATTTCTGCATTTTAGTGCTTTGGGATCCCAATAGAAGTCATTGATGCTCTAGAATAGATTGTAAGCTCTAACGACCAGGACCCTCCGATTCCTCCTGTATTGAATTGTATTGTAACTGTACGGTCTGCCCCATGTTGTAAAGTACTGTGCAAACTATTGGCACTATATAAATCCTGTATAAAAATAATAATAATAATAATTGATGTTTCAGTAATAGGTATCAACAAGCCCTGTTTAATGGCTGTTAACTCTATCCATTCCTAATCTTTAATTCACAAATGCTTACACTGGCCATAGATGGAGCGGTTTTCTTTCCTGAATCTACAAGTTGCAGGAAAGAAATTTGTTTGATTTCCCCCATCAACACAGTCAGTTCTCTGCCAGGAGAACACAGCGAATTCTGCTAGTGGCTATAACAACTGCTAGTAATAATCACATGTAAAATCCAACAGGCTGGTTGTACCCAAGTTAATCGATCGTTCATTCAGCCTGCCCATACATGGTTCGGATCTTGGCCAGTCCCTGCTGTACCGAGCTGAGATTTAAAAGTTTATGGTTGGCATAAGAAAATATGCATCAATAGCACTTGACAGTGTACAAAGGAGACACACATTGATGCATGACAATGCACCTGCTTAACACCAAAAAACGCACCTCTACGCACATGCATAGACCTAAATGGGCCCTTCGTATTTAATTGCAGCAACCAATAGCAATTCACACTTCTACTATCAGATTGGCCACTGTTGGATTCTGATTGGTTGCATTGGATTCATGCTCATAAAGGTTTACTCCGTTCAAAACCTATACAGTAAAACCTTGGTTTGAGAGTAACTTGGTTTGAGAGCGTTTTGCAAGACAAGCAACATTTTTAAATACAGTTTGATTTGATATACAAGCGATGTCTTGATATAAGAGTAGTGTCATGTCACAACTGAGTATAAAAGAGAAGAGAGGTCCTCTAATGCCCTGTACACACGATCGGTTTGGGGCCCATCATTTTTTTTTACCATCAAAATGTTCTGATGGAAAAAAATTATCGTCTGTGGCGAAATCCATCGGTCAAAAATCCACGCTTGCTCAGAATCAAGTCAAGTCGCATGTTCGGAAGCATTGAACTTCATTTTTCTCTGCACGTCGTTGTGTTTTACGTCACCGCGTTGAACACAATCGGATTTTTAACTGATGGTGTGTAGGCAAGACTGATGAAAGTCAGCTTCATCGGATATCTGATGAAAAAAATCCATCGGTCCGTTTTCATCGGATGAACCGATCGTGTGTACAGGGCATTAGTGTAGCAATATGGTTACATGTAATGAAGGTACAACATTAAAGTGGAGTTCCCATAAGAAAAAAAAATTGCCATTAATGTGCATATAATAAATTGAAAAACAACATTTGAATATTTTTTTTTTTTTTTTACTCACCTTTAAGCAACATATTTCTTCACTTAGAGGCGCCTCTCTTCTCTTTTATACTCTGGAGCTCCTGCTGGATTTTGCTTCTAATCCCCTTGTGGAGGCTTCCATTTGTGGATGGACATTGCTATAATCTTTTTATATGGACTATAAACTGAAGGATTTATGAATTAATGGTTGTGGAACGAATCATCTGAGTTTCCACTATTTCTTATGGGGAAATTTGCTTTGATATGAAAGAGCTTTGGATAACAAGCATGTTTTTTTTGGACCGAATTATGCTCACAATCCAAGATTTTACTGTATTAAAATTTTTGGCAGCTATTGAAGAGTTAACTCATTGCACTCTTCAGTAGGCATTTGATAGGTGGTGGGGAGCCCTAATGTCACCCCCTAATAGGCAGCACCGCCACCATAGGTGTGCGCAGCCTATTGCATTAGGGTGTGCACACCAAAGCTCAAACACACATGCGTGTGTAATATACCATATATGGCAGTGGGCAAGTCAGTAGGGCTTTGTCAGCGGGGCAGAGATCGGTGTCAGTAGTTTATCTTTATTTGTATTATTATTAAAAAAAAATTACAATTTTATTTTTATTATTATTTTTTTTTAATATTATTATTATTATTATTTTTAGGAGCCCTGTTTGGGGGCTTTGGTGAAATATCAGTGGTCTAAACAGACCCCTGATGTCTAACTTTTGAGATAGGGACTGAGGGACTGAGGACAAAGATTACCCAGTCCCTTTCTCTGCAGCCAGGCAGCAGGGGGAATCTGCATAGTACAGGGTGATTAGGGTGTGCCCAGGCACACCTTAGACCCTATGTGCGCATGCCTATGACCGCCACCATGCTGCATTCGTGCAGTTGAATGGGTATAATGCTTGCCGAACTTGACAGGGGGGTTAATTCTTGCTGCGGCAAGTGTACTTCCCTATTTTCTGACTTTCCACGTTAAAGGGTAGCGGTAAAAATGCAAATGCCCCTTAACCGGGCATTTTTTCCTTCACCCCCCCCACAATCACAAGTGTAAGCAAGCCCTATATCTCTCAAGGATCCCGATGGTAATATCGTTGCACTTGATGGCTTAAGTCTGCACACCTTGTATGGCCATTATAAGGGGTTCCCACGCTCCCTGTTGGATTTTATAATTTAATTGTGGAAATGAAACATGATGTTCTAGAACACAAAGGTGGATGGGAATTTTATCCTGGAGATCTCTCTGTTGGAGCATTGAAGACATAGAACCCTGGTGCTGACTCAGCACGTTAGGTTACACCTATAACTTCAATGCCACATTTGGGTGGACTGATGTTACTTATTTGCTGGCATTCTTTTGGAGTTACATAACAAGGTATAAACTTTTGAAGAATGCACTCTAATTACTGTAAATTCAGGGTGACTAGTAACAGTTTATTATGAGCGTTACCTGAGATGACTAAATAGGATCTGGGCCATTGTAGGGCTGCCCTGGGAGGCAATAAGCACGACCGATCATCGGATAATTTCCAGCTTTTGGGAAAATCTGTGTCCAAGTGGGCGCTGACCATAGGCGTGCGCACAGGGTGTGCCTGGGCATTCCCTAATCACCCCATGTGAATTAGCATTATCCAGGGGGTGGCACCAGGTGGGCGGTTGGGGGATGCCAGTGGCCAGTGTAAATGCCCCCATTATATTAAAAAGGCAAGGTTCAACTTTAGGAACACATTACACTCGTATTTAAGATGTAGCGTAATATGCTCCCAATCAACTGTCTCCCACCACCAGAGCCTCCTCCCTGTGACAGCGGGTGGCATTCATGTGTGTTTGAGGTGCACACCCTAATGCAATAGGCTGCGCACACCTATGGCGCTGACTCTTTTCTAAAGAGAAAAGGGAAGTGTTAACCGTGTGAACGCTGTTATCAAGTATTGGTTGTGTGTCATGTGAACTCCCAGAGAGTCTAGTGGGGTCTGAGGACAGATAGGTGCTTTGCTGGCCGTCCTTCACATCGATCCTTCTACAGATCTTACTGTATGTGTGACCAGTCTGGTCTTTGGATAGAACAAAATAGATTACAGCGCACACATACAAAAATGACATTTATCCTGCAAGGCTATTTAAAAACACCTGAACATATTCAAAAATATGGGGGTTTGGTCACACTATATGGTCATATAGTGCTAAGCCCACTTACTGTGTCAAAGTACCCCATTATAAGTGGGTCCTACACTATTCATAGAATGAAAGATCCTGCTTCTCAACCATGGGAGATATACTACTCTCTATGGGAGAACTGAAAGGATAGGTCAGCTACACTATTAGCGCAATTTGCAATTTAAGCTATTTGCATAATTTAAGTAAGATTCTTATTAAATATAATAATAATAAATATTAATATTATATAATATTAATATAAATATTATTAAAATAATATAATGTATATATAATAATTAATATAAATATTAAAAAAAAATGTGTTTTGCTGACTTTTTTTATTTATTTTATTTCGACATGTTTTATTTTATAGTCTATTTTAAGTATTTTATACCAGCATAGTTTTGGTGCGAAGAAAAGTATGTAACATGAAATAAAATCGTACAATATTTGAAGTGATAAAAAAATAGGGCTGTGACTTGTCTTGGCACTTTGTATATCCTCAGGGCTCTGTGCTGTTTTATGAAATATCCCTGTGTGATCATTGGACATAGGCCCAGCGGCGGGTACGTGGGGGGGGGGGGGGGTTCGTGGGCAGCAGCAGCAAAGTCAGCTGGAAGTGGGAGCGGGTACCTTTCAAAACCAGGTACCCGCTCCCCCCTGAAAGGTGCCAAATGTGGGAGTTGGGGGGGGGGGGGGTGTCGGCAGACAAGCGGAGCTTCCCCTTTGGGTGGAGCTCTGCTTTAAATTGCTAAGGCTGAATTGTTTATAAAGGTGGATGTTCCAGGGCTGTCATTCCAGTAGTTGGTGACTTGAATTTTCATATACATGGACTTATGAATCTGCAATACCTTTTATGTAAGTCACCATACTGACACCCACCATCATTGCTACTCATACCGACTGTCGTATACAGGCCAAACGGGATTACAAAGGATGATTTCTGCAGGTGAATGTTGAATACTTGGGTAGAGCTGACCATTTATACTGGTTATTTTTATTTTATCTTTTATTTCAGTTTCTTTTACATTTATTATTTATTTTGATTCATTATGATTATTTTAACTGATCAAAGCTTTTGCTTTACAAATATAGACAAGCAACAATGTATAAGACATGCGCCATACAGTCTCTGCTATTTTTTTTTTTATTTTTTTTTTTACTTTGTGCCTTGTCAAAGATTATGGTAATAATCGCATCCTAACAATATCCCAAACCTCCCTGCAAAACGTATGCCGCTCTGACAGGTCCACTTTAACCCTTTGATTGTTTTTTATTTTTTTCGATTCTGTTATTAATGCCCAACCTCAGATTCATTTTTTTTTGTATTTTTGTATTAGATTATTTATTATTATTATTATTATTATTATTATTATTATTATTATTTTATAATAATAATATAATTTATAATAAATAATATAATTTAATAATTATAATTATATAATAATTATTATTATTATTTTGTATTATTTTTGTATTATATTTACTCTGTCTGGTGTCTTTCTCCCTTTAATAACTCATGGTAGGGTATCTGCTAACACAGTGAATGTGGTCTTTGAGACTCATAAATTTGGTTAGTCATTGTAATGCGACTAGAATGCTGGAATTGTGCTGACTGATGCATCTCTGTAATAGTTGCATTTATTTCTACGGATGCATAAAAGAAGAATTCTTCTCTGTAAGACATGACCTCAGTTTGCTGGCATGTATTGGGATAGAGTAGATCGGGGGTAGGCAATTGCGGCTTTCCAGCTGTTGTGGGACTACAAGCCCCATGGAGCACTGGAAGACCCTGACAGCCACAGGCATGACTACCAAAGGCTTGATGGGATTTGTCCTTCCATGAAGATAAAGTCGGCAACCAGGTGAAGATGAATACAATTTCTTTTTAGTTTGTCCAAGGAGTACACATGTTCCAAATAGAGCCAACATTAACGGGTTTCAGCCCATCAAGGCCTTACTCGTCGTTCATAGGTATAAATAAGGCCTTTATAGGCTGAAACACATTAGTGTTGGCTCTGTTTGGAACATGTGTACTCCTTGGACAAAATAAAGAAAAGTTTTATTCAAAGTCGGCAGCCAGGTGAGGATGAATAAAACTTCTCTTTATTTTGTCCAAGGAGTACACATGTTCCAAACAGAGCAAACACTAACGTGTTTCAGCCTATTAAGGCCTTATTTATACCTATGAACAATGAGTAAGGCCTTCATAGGCTGAAACCCGTTAGTGTTGGCTCTGTTTGGAACATGTGTACTCCTTGGACAAAATAAACAGAAATGTTATTCATCCTCACTTGGCTGCCGACTATCTTCATGAAAGGACAAATCCAATCAAGCCTCTGGGAATCATGCCTGTGGCTTTCAGGGTCTTCCAGTGCTCCATGGGACTTGTAGTCCCACAACAGCTGAAAAGCGGCAATTGCCTACCCCCAATCTATTCTATCCTAATGCATGCCAGCAAACTGAGGTCATGTCTTAGGCCTTGTACACACGACCAGACATGTCTGATGAAAACGGTCCGTGGACAGTTTTCATCAGACATGTCTGCTGGGAGGTTTTGGTCTGATGTGTGTACACACCATCAGACCAAAATCCCCGCGGACAGAGAACGCGGTGACGTATACGACACCGACGTTCTCTGACACGGAAGTACAATGCTTCCACGCATGTGTCGAATCAATTCGACGCATGCGTGGGATTTCGGGCCGCTGGTTATACGTCATAACCAGCGGACGTGTCCGATGAGTCATACTAACCATCGGACATGTCCGACGGACAGCTTTCCAGCGGACAAGTTTCTTAGCATGCTAAGAAACTTTTGTCCGCTGGAAACCTGTCCGCTCGGCCGGAAAACTGTCCGCTAGGCCCTACACACGGTCGAACATGTCCACGGAAACTGGTCCGCGGACCAGTTTCAGCGGACATGTTCGGTCGTTTCTACGAGGCCTCACAGAGAAGAAGGACTCTTGCGTTGCAGGGTTGAGACCACAAGTCAGGCACGGTGAGTGGAAACAGAGAGCTCTTGCCGGCCCTGATTGGATGATTGGGTTGCAGTGCCATTATCTTGCCTTTTGTATTGATGGCATTTGTAGTTTTGGCAAAGCTGCCTTGCCGAGGTTGCCATCCCCTGTAAGAGATGTGACGTTGCTTCCAGTTCCAGGATAAGGTTTGGTTGGGCTACCTAATGAAGTGCCAATGAATGTAAGGGACAGGCCAGGGACAGTCAGGCTGGGGAGAAATAGCTAAATGATGCTGGACATTCTCCCCCAGGAAAGGACTTGCTGCTGCTTCTAACACACACTGTTAGAATCTGACAGTGTGCGGTTAAATCAAGTAAATGTAAGCAATTTCAGTAGAGGAGGAACCTGGACAACTGTGCCAAACTGAAGGCCAGGGAGGAGTTCGGTCTAATTCCAATCGTTTTTCTATCTTACTGTAGCGCTACCCCCTCAGGAGCCGCTGATTAGATTTGGGATTGGCGTATTTAAGTTACCTCCGTGATGTGTCTAGGGGTGATGATGGCAGTGAGAGCAGTGACGGAATGTCCAGACAGTTGATTGACGTTTTCAATGCTTTTATTATTTCTGGTCAACACGTCCAACAGTCAACTTGAGGTAGACAGTATAGGTTGGTGAAAGAAGAACAAACTTCACAGATTCAGGCCTTGGATAAAGAAAGCAGTCCTGCCTCCAATAGTTACACTTTTCACGTCGCCACTCCAGCCGGAGTGGGTAAAATGCCCCTGGACAGACCTCTCTCACAGGCCTGGCAGCCAGAGCGCCACTTGAACTTCTGGAAGGAACAAGTCTCTGCCACAGACTTGGCTCTAATAGGATTAAGGTTAAAGATGAGACCTCTGCCACAGGCCTAGTGCTTAAAAGTTCAGATAGTAGAGCGAATCCTCCCAGTATACTTTTGGGGTTACCGACCGACAGTTTGCCGCATACAACCTGTCAGTGTCCAGTCACCCAGATCCCCGATGGTTCGTTCCAGCCCTGTTGGATCACCTGCCTCCGGGCTCACCTCAGACCAACTCCCCATCGAACAGCACAACTCGCTTGGGATCTTCTCAATAAAGATGGGGGACCCAGTAAGTCACTGGGGCCCCTTTGTAGCATCAGATGCTCCGGGCCATGAGAGCCCAGAGTCGGGAACTCCACGTAGCATGTGCGCCCCGGCCTGGTAGGCCATATCGCCGGGGGCCCGTGATGTGCGCACACCCTAAAGGTGGGTGCCGCACCCGGAACCCGCGAAGGCCCCGGAAAATGGCGTCTGCCACAGAAATACCCCTCCCCAGCATGCCTCGCGAGGGAAACACTCCTCTAATTGGCTGCTGGGAAGAAGCGGCTCCGCCTGGACCCCTCTGGCGCCACCTGCCACCCAGAGATGAAACCGCATCTCTGAAACACAGAATGACCCACAGGACAGTTCAGGGCTGGCGACAGACAAATTTAAATAAATCAACATGGATGAGAGCAAGTAAGTCTCTCATCCCACTAAATTTAACAATAGCACCTGTACTGATGCGCACACAGGCGCTACATTACTCATTGAGAGATAATTCCAGCTGATGGCTTTGCCCCTTTTATGTGGTTTCTGGGGACACCTTCATCTTTATAAAGGTTTCGGTGGCGGGTTGCGTCACATTCTGACATTGTGGCTAAAGGGCAGACGGCAGAGGGGGGCGGGTCCCGGGACACCTGGGACATCTGCGCTCCTCTGTGGTGTGGCGGCTTTGCTTCTTCAATCTCTTTATCTGAGATGATAATTATCGGCTTTCTATTTGTTGGGATCTTTAATTAAAATATGGTGTGAAGGCTTAGTCCACGTAATTAGTTATTTCAAAGATCTGACATGAAAGGATTTATTCCAGAGGCAGTGCAGAGTGACAGAGTGACCAATAGGAGCTCATCTCTATTGGTCTGACTGTACTGATTGGTTCCTGTGGATAGTGCACTTGGCACAGGAATTCTGGCATATTGACCTATAATAGAGAATGCAGACCTTGTCATTGCTGACCTCTGACCCTGGGAGTGGCCAGGCTGGTGTACTATCCAGAAAACTCACCTGGAACTAGAATATAAATGAAGAGTTCTTATAGGAGTTTCTGCATGCTTGTTCCGGGAGCTCAGAAACTATTGAAATCAGTGATGGCCGGGCAACTAGCATTTTAAGAAGGAAGTTGGTATAAGTATTAGCTAAAACGAATGCCCCGTACACACAATCGGAACTCTCGACAGCTGTCTGAATTTCCGCCAACAAAAGATTGAGAGCTGGTTCTCAAATTTTCTGACGGGAAAAATTCCTATCGGAAAATCCGATCATTTGTAGCATTTAAGACACGCAAAAGTCTGACGCATGCTCGGAAATAATTTGACGCATGCTCGGAAGCATTGAACTTAATTTTTTTGGCTCGTCGTAGTGTTGTACGTCACCGCGTTCTTGACGGACGAAAGTTCAGAGAACTTTTGTGTGGCCGTGTATGTGCAAGCCAAGCTTGAGCGCAATTTAGACAGAAAAAACATCCAAGGTTTTTCCAACGGAAAATCCGATCGTGTGTACGCGGCTCTTGCCAAAACGCGTCAGTTTCTTGTTTTATTACCACTTTTATGTAACCATTACATACCTCCCAACTTTTTGAGATGGGAATGAGGGACACCTATCAGCAAAAGTATGCAGGCATAGGACACACCCCTTGCCACGCCCCCTTAAAGGAGAATTGTACAAAAAAACAAGATTGGTTAAACCCACAAGTGCGTTTTTTTACCACTACTATTCCTTTATATTGGGTTTTGGAATTTACAAATGGAGCAATTTAGAAATCAGATGAAAGGTTTAGCACTAAGAAACACTTTTTGATAGATAACAAGTTAATTTTATATACAACTATATAGATCAGACCAACATGAGGGACAAATGAGGAGGAATGAGGGACATTACTTTAATGAAAGCTGCAGATTTAAAATACTGAAAATGATTCTTACATCAAAGGGTAGGGTTGTCCAGATACCGATACCAGTATCGGTATCGGGACCGATACCGAGTATTTGCAGGAGTACTCGTACTCGCGCAAATACCCCCGATACCTAAATAGAATACTTTCCCCCCCCTTTCCCCCCCGCCGCCGCATCAAGGGACATGGCTAGAGGGACATTGCTGCATATGTGAGGGACATGGCTAGAGGGACATTGCTGCATATGTGAGGGACATGGCTGCATATGTGAGGGACATGGCTAGAGGGACATGGCTGCATATGTGAGGGACATGGCTAGAGGGACATGGCTGCATATGTGGGGGACATGGCTGCATATGGGGGGGACATGGCTGCATTTGGGGACAAAAGTATCGGTATTCGGTATCGGCGACTACTTGAAAAAAAGTATCGGTACTTGTACTCGGTCCTAAAAAAGTGGTATCGGGACAACCCTATCAAAGGGTAAAGCTCCCTACTGCAGATTTATTTTATTCACTGGTTGCTGTAGATGTGATTTCTACTTTCTCTTATCAATGCTCCTTAATCTGCCTCATGGCCTTAAAATAAAGCAAGAGAAAAATGAATGAATAGATATTTATGTGACAATAGCGTGTCTGAAAAAAATGCAGATTTGCCTTGAAGGGATTCAAACAATAAAGTGTGTGATAGCGTGAAGAGGCGGAGACATTCTGAGATACCTGGAATAGCTCCGGTGTGAAGGGACACTGTGATCTACAATTTATGAACACGGAATCTGATGTTTTCTGCCATAAAACTATTTCTTGTATTCGATGTGATTTGTATGTTTTATTCCGTCTGAAAATGCTGACTGGAAGAACAGAAATTATTTTGGTCGGGCAGACATGGCTGTTGGGTTTATAACACAATAAGGAAACATTCACACGGGTGCGTAACTGCATGTTATCAGAGGCAGCTAAACCCCCCCCCCCCCCCCACCATCTTATGTAGTATGTTTACAGTCTGTTACTATCTTATGTAGTATGTTTACAGTCTGTTACTATCTTATGTAGTATGTTTACAGTCTGTTACTATCTTATGTAGCATGTTTACAGTCTGTTACTATCTTATGTAGCATGTTTACAGTCTCTGACCATCTTATGTAATATGTTTTAGTCTCTAACCATCTTATGTAGCATGTTTACAGTCTCTGACCATCTTATGTAATATGTTTTAGTCTCTAACCATCTTATGTAGCATGTTTACGGTCTTTGACCATCTTACGTAATATGTTTTTAGTCTCTAACCATCTTACGTAGTATGTTTACAGTTTCTGATCATCTTATGTAGTATATTTACAGTCTCTGACCATCTTATTTAGTAGGTTTTTAGTCTCTGACCATCTTATGTAATAGGTTTTTAGGGCCAGATTCACATAGAACTGCGGCGGCGTAACGTATCGTAGATACGTTACACCGCCGCAAGTTTTTATCGCAAGTGCCTGATTCACAAAGCACTTGCGATGAAAACTACGCTGGCAGCCTCCGGCGCAAGGCGGGCCAATTCAAATGGGCGTGTGCCATTTAAATTAGGCGCGCTCCCGCGCCGGACCTACTGCGCATGCTCAGTTTCGCAATTCCCGTCGTGCTTTGCGAACGGCGACGCGCGTAGCGTACTTCCGTATTCCCGGACATGTTACGCAAACGACCTTAAATTTTAAATTTCGATGCGGGAACGACGGCCATACTTTAAACAGCAATACGATTGCTGAGTAAAGTTAGGGCAGGTCAATCGCCGTAACACCTAATTTGCATACCCGACGCTGGTTTACGACGCAAACTCCCCCCAGCTGCATCCTAAGATCCGACAGTGTAAAACAATTACACCTGTCGGATCTTATGGATATCGATGCGTAACTGATTCTATGAATCAGTCGCATAGATAGAAACAGAGATACGACGGCGTATCAGGAGATACGCCGTCGTATCTCTTTGGTGAATCTGGCCCTATGTCTCTAACCATCTTATGTAGCATGTTTACGGTCTCTGACCATCTTACGTAGTATGTTTTCAGTCTCTGACCATCTTATGTAGTATGTTTTCAGTCTCTGACCATCTTATGTAGTATGTTTACAGTTTCTGATCATCTTATGTAGTAGGTTTTTAGTCTTTGACCATCTTATGGAACATGCTTACAGTCTCTGACCATCTTATGTAATAGGTTTTCAGTCTCTGACCATCTTATATAGTATGTTCTCAGTCTCTGACCATCTTATGTAGCATTTTTACAGTCTATGACCATCTTATATGGTATGTTTTTAGTCTCTGACCATCTTCTGTAGCATGTTTGTAGTCTCTAACCATCTTATGTAACAACCTCCCTTACATCAGAGTGCACCCCCACCCTTACCTTGTGTTACTGATAGAGCTGCACGATTAATCGTTAAAGTATCAAGGTCACCATTTTACCTCCCTCCTGTTATTAAAAAAACGCATTTCCTCAATTCAGTGCAGAGACTTCTCTGCTCAAGCTTACAGGTGTTGAAAAAAAAAAAAAAAAAACAGGCAGCCTGCCAAGTTTCTCACAACATCCCTTAGGTGGAGATCAAGAGAAACATTGTAACATTTCATACTTTTATATCAAAGGGATGAACTTGGTCTGTAAATGAGGTCAGTTTAACCACTTAAAGACTATAAACTTTTTTCTGACACTTGTTGCTTACAACTTAAAATCTGTATTTTTTGCTAGAAAATTACTTAGAACCCCCAAACATTATATATATATATATATATATATATATATATATATATACATATATATATATATATATTTTGTAGAAATCCTAGAGAATAAAATGGTGGTTGATTCAATATTTTATGTCACACTGTATTTGCGCAGCAGTATTTTTAAACAGCATTTTTTGGGGGGAAAAAATAAAATTTAATGAATAAAACAAAAAACTAAACAGTAAAGTTCGCCCAATTTTTTTTTGTATTATATGAAAGATGATGTTACACCGCGAGAATCGTGATCTTTATTCTAAGCAAAAAAATTGTGATTCTCATTTTAGCAAGAATTATGCAGCTCTAGTTGCTGACCATCTTATGTGGCATGTTTACAGTCTCTGACCATCTTATGTGGCATGTTTACAGTCTCTGACCATCTTATGTAGCATGTTTACAGTCTCTGACCATCTTATGTGGAATGTTTACAGTCTCTGACCATCTTATGTGGCATGTTTACAGTCTCTGACCATATTATGTGGCATGTTTACAGTCTCTGACCATCTTATGTAGCATGTTTACAGTCTCTGACCATCTTATGTAGCATGTTTACAGTCTCTGACCATCTTATGTGGCATGTTTACAGTCTCTGACCATCTTATGTAGCATGTTTACAGTCTCTGACCATCTTGTGTAGTATGTTTTCAGTCACTACCCATCTTATATAACAGGAGTGTCAAACTCAATTCTATCATGGGCCGCATTAGCTTTCTGGTTGCCCTCAAAGAACTGGTTGTATCTGTAAGTCTAGATGTCCAGGGCACCCCACTCTACATCAGATGTCAAGAGCATGCCCCCCCCCCCCCACCTCCATCAGAAGTCAAAAGTCCCTCACCCTCCCTTACATCATGGTGCATCCCCCATGCTTACCTTATGTTGCTGCAGAGAAGAAGCTGGCGGAGGAGCTGTGAAGCAGAAAGTGCAGGGTCTAGAGGAGGACCAGAGGAGGGCTGGAGTCAGCTGCTGGAGTCTGCTGAATACTGAGGTTAGGGGAAGCGGAGACAAGGGGGTGCTGCAGCTGCACAGAGAGGATCTGGCAGAGGAGTTCTGTCCTCCCCTCTGCTGCTGACTGCCGAGACAAGGTAGAGGCATAGACATGGGGGGTGCCCCAGCTGCAGAAGAGGTTAGAGGGCCACATGAATTGGCCTGGCGGGTCACATTAGGCCTGCAGGCCAAGGGGCCGGATTCAGAAATGAGATACAAAGGCGTATCTCCTGATACGCCGTCGTATCTCTGAGTGCGGTCGGTCGTATCTATGCGCCTGATTCAGAGAATCAATTACGCATAGATATCCCTAAGACCCGACTGGTGTAAATGTCTTACACCGTCGTAACTTAGGCTGCATAATCACGCTGGCCGCTAGGTGGCGCTTCCGTATAGTTACGCGGGGAATATGCAAATGAGCTAGATACGCCACTTCAGAAACGTACGTCCCGCCGGCGCATTTTTTTACGTCGTTTACATTGGGCTTTTTTCGGCGTATAGTTACCCCTGCTATATGAGGCGAAGCTAATGTTAAATATGGCCGTCGTTCCCGCGCCGAGTTTTGAAATTTTTACGTCGTTTGCGTAAGTCGTTCGCGAATACGGCTTTACGTCATTTACGTTCACGTCGAATCCAATACGTCCTTGCGGCGTAAATTGGAGCAATGCACACTGGGATATTTTACGGACGGCGCATGCGCCGTTCAAAAAAAACGTCAAAAACGCGGGGTCAAGTAAAATTTTAATAAAACACGCCCCCAACATCCCCATTTGAATTAGGCGGCCTTACGCCGCAACACATACGTTACGCCGCTGTAACTAGAGGGCGCAAGTTCTTTCTGAATACAGAACTTGCGCCCAAAGTTACAGCGACGTAACGTATCGGAGACACGTTACGCCGGAAGAAAGATGCGCTCATCTTTCTGAATCCGGCCCCTTGTGTTTAACTCATGTGTTATTTAACATGTTTACAGTCACTGACCATCTGATGTAGTATGTTTGCAAACTCTTGACAGTTTCCGCTATCAATAAATATCCTGAATATTATCTGGCAAAATCACTGGCATAAACTGTACAGGCACAGGCCCCTGCGATACAAGACATCACTTCTTGAAACGTTGTTTTGGGTCCAATTAGATAACTTTCATTCCATTGTCCAAGCCCTTGATGATGGAGGATCGCTGGCCGCCGAAACGTGTTGTATGATTTTTGATTTCCTATTATTAGTCGTGTTATAAAAGATGGACTTCTGACGCGACAGTTTGGCAATCTTTTGACTTGTTTACATGTTGATTCCAACTAGCTGTCTTAGGCCCCGTACACACGAGGGGATCTCCGCTGGAAACGGTCCGCCGGACCGTTTCCAGCGGAGATTCCTCCTCCGGATTTGGATCCGATGGCTTGTACTCACCATCGGATCAAAATCCGCGCGGAATTCATCCGCGGTGACGTGTCGCGCCGTCGCCGCGATGATGACGCGGCGACGTGCGCGACGCTGAAATGTAAGTACTTCATTACGACGCATGCCAGGGAGGGGAGCGGACGGATTGATCCGGTGAGTCTGTACAGACCACTGGATCAATCCGCTGGACCCGATTCAAGCGGATACATTTCTTAGCATGCTAAGAAATTTATATCCGCTTGAAATCGATCCGGCCGAGAAATCTCCGCGGATAAATATCCGCTAGGCCGTACAGACAACCGGATTTGTCCGCTGGAACTGATCCGCGGATCAATTCCAGCGGATAGATCCGGTGGTGTGTACGAGGCCTTAATGAAACACACGTTAACGCACGACATAACTAGTGTTATCACACCGCAAGAATGTAAATTGGCCCCAAGGACAACTTGTATTAAAGATATGATTAACCTTTAAAGACCTCCATAGACATCGGTGGTGGTATCACCGGGGAAGGCATGTTCATGTAGATAAGGAGACGGATAAGACTGGAAAAATCCATGCTGACTAATCCCATTTGAATTGACTGAGGGTGTTGCAGGGCATACATATTACTGATTATATTGTCTGTAGGGACCTTTTTAAAAGAATTGACAGGAAAGAATTGGTGTTGGGCTAGGTGTGTGTCCACTGCTCTAGTCTCCTTTTATCTCTCTGCCAGTGTACAACCCGAGATAACCACACAGGTGTATGTGGGTCTTATCAGCACTGTGCTACGGCCTCTCACTACACAATGAGGTCATGGAATTTCTGCTTACTCTATGGGCAGGATCTCCGGTTCTCACAATCAGTCAATTCACATTTGTTACGATGAAACAAAATTCTCCTTCTAGGAGTATCTAAAGCCTCGTACACACGACCGAGAAACTCGACGGGCGAAACACATCGTTTTCCTCGTTCAGTTCCTTGTTAGGCTGTCGTGGAACTCGACAAGGCAAGTTTCTCCATTCCCGTCGAGGAAATAGAGAACATGCTCTCTTTTTGGCTCGTCGAGTTTTTTGACAGTTTCCTCGACGAAAATGTACACACGACCGGTTTCCTCGGCAAAAAAATATCTCCCAGCAAGTTTCTTGCTGATTTTTGCCGAGAAACTCGGTCGTGTGTACGAGGCCTCATACTGCCCATCTCAACATTTTCACCCCAATAGAACTTTTGCAGTCGTTTTCAGGTCTCTGGGTGTACAGCCATCCGTAGAAATGAATGGCTGTACACACAGGAACTCATAAACTGTAAACATTGATGCTTCTCTCATAGGGGTGCACAGCCTATGACATTTGGGTGTGCACCCCAAAGCATAAACACACACTACTGATCACTCACGATGTTCATTCAGAAAGGGACAGAGATTGCCGCTACAGGCAGGTCTTGTTGGGTGCAAATCATCTTCTCAGGAACTGAGGGTGCTAGCAATGCACATGGCAATGAAGAACAAAAGATGATCAGGACAGCCGCACTCCAATCCAGCGTGACTTTAATGTAAAAAACTGGAAACAGGCACTACAAGTCACAGCAACGGAACCTAGGACAACTGACGCGTTTCACACTAACTTTAGTGTTTACTCATAGCTGAGCTTTAGTAAACAAACACTAAAGTTAGTGTGAAACGCGTCAGCTGTCCTAGGTTCCGTTGCTGTGACTTGTAGTGCCTGTTTCCAGTTTTTTACATTAAAGTCACGTTGGATTGGAGTGCGGCTGTCCTGATCATCTTTTGTTCTTAATTGTTCATTCAGAAAGGGAAGGGGTTGGTAAATTATATATTTACTTGCCCCTTCCCCCACTCATCCTAAAACATCCCACAGCAACAGGTAGTGGGAGAGGAGGGAAGCCAGCAGTGCTTGGGGGGAGGGGGCAGGTAAGTAGGGGGAATCTGTTCTGCACAGGGTGATTAGGGTGTGCCTGGGCACACTTGGCACACCCTGTGCGCACGCCTATGGCTTCTCTGCATTGGTGTTTTACCTGCACACATGCGTATGATTTATGATAGGAAACATGGAAGTGTCATGTTTCAGAAATTTGGTTGTACATTAGTATTTTCAAGCATTTTCCAGTCTATGTCGACCAGAAACCTGCCTCAAAGACGCTCCTGTACCTTTTTCCGTCACGGGTGACATAATACAAGCAACACACTGTAATGAACGGGGTCTATTGACATGCATATGATTCTACCTGTTGAGCGTTCAGCATAAGCGTGACAAGACGCTCAGGTGTGAACAGGTCCTAAAACAGCGGAGTTCTGCTCTACATGGCTGATTGAGGGTAGGGTGACCACGTGTCCCGGATTGCCCGGGACAGTCCCGCATTCTGCAGGTCTGTCCCGGGCACCTTCACTCTGGGACAATACAGTGTCCCAGAATGAAACTGACACAGGTCCCAGCATGAACCCCTCAGAGCTTAAGATGTGACACCCCCCCAAACTAGTGAAGAACTACAGGTCCCAGCATAGATCTGTGAAATCTATGGGGTCACACCCTTAGATCTCATGGGTTCATGCGGGGAGTTTCAAAATTGGGGGGGGGTCACATCTTTAGATATCATCGGTTCATGCTGGGATTTGTAGTCCTTTACTTTGGGGGGGTGACCTCCCTAAAGTTAAGGACTACAGGTCCCAGCATGAACCTACCCCCCCCCCCCAACTAGTGAAGAACTACAGGTCCCAGGATGAACCGGTGAAAACCATGGGGGGGGTCACAATTTTTTTTATAAAAAGTTATCTTTTTTTAGAAAAGGGGGGGGGGGTGCCCCTGAATGGCAGTTTGGAAATGTGGTCACCCTAATGGAGCTACTGTGGAATAGTAGTTAATGCCATTCCGGGGGCCTGACCAGAAAAGTCCCCCGTCGCATAATGCCCGCCCTGTACTGCTCAGGCACAGCGCTTGCGCAGTAAGGAGCACAAGTTGGGCCTTCAGCTGTATTTAGCATTGTGTGAAAATTCTTGCACTTCCAGGATGACCGGTATAGGAAGATGGATGATGAAACGTTTGAACTTCACAAAGTGTGATGGGGGCATGTGGTTGTTGATAGGGGTTGCAGAGTGCTGTAATATCTTCTGGTATGAAGCTCTGGGGCCTGTAGGTCCTCCTGGATGTCGGTAATCTGTTGTGTGAAGGGTTGTGCTGGCGGTTGAATCTGCTGGTTTTCCCACTTTGAATGTGTCCAGGTAGGACGGCTTGGGTGGTCCTCACACCTTGTCTCTGAAGCCATCTCTGTCCATGACACGCACGGGGTGTGTACTTACCAGAGCAGGCCTCTGCTTTCATTCTTCTTCCGTGACCTACATGCTGACCCGTGTGCCCCAAAACATCTCAGTAAATGAAATTCAGTGACATGTGTGGATGTTATGGTGGAGGATCAGGAACAGCCATTAATCAGTGTCACCGCTCTGAGGCGTTCTGTGATGGCTGCTGACGTTTACACATAATACTTCATTGTGAAGGAAATGCTTTTGTTATGCTTCTTCAATCGCGATAATAAATGGAAGACTACTGAAAAAATATCTGGCGCTAAGAGAAATGGTTCTGTTGCCTGTGGCAACCAGAGAGAGATCGTTTTTTCAATATCTAACTTGACGTTTGAAATATTAGGCCTTCGTCATGAAAGCTTCAGATGAAAGTATGTTCTTGTTGCCTGGGGCAACCAACCACAATCTGCTTTTTTTGTCTGATATATCCGCTGTCACACAGCATGACACTCACTTGGGTCTTTGACTGTACTTCCATACTGAAAAAAGTAACGCCTCATGCGCATTAGGTCAGCAGCTCCAAATACTGCAGCCAGGGCCGATCCGCCCTATAGGCTCACTATGCAAGCTGCTTAGGGCCCCCGCAAAGCTGTGGAGGGCCCCCAAAATTACTAGAGGCCCTGCCTGGTGAGAAGTCATTTTCGGCCCCTCACCCTGCTTCTCAACTCACTGGCTGCATGGGAGAAGAGGTGAGGAGAAGTCAGCACCCCCCGCTTCTCACTCTAATGTAAGATATAATTTCCGACAGCACAACACCCCCTCCCCTAATGTGACATGTCATCACAGCAGACCAGTCATTTTGCTTAGGGCCCCAGGGAGGTCAGGATCGGCACTGACCATAACAACCACGGTGTCGGGATGATTGAAGAGCCAACACCAGGTGTTTGGAGGATCTTTATCTGCTGATTTGTTAAACTTTCTGGAATACACAGATTTCTATTTTGGTGTAGAATCTGGGCCTGTTGTCCCTCCATCCCTCTTTCTTTCTCTCTTTCTTTTTCTCTCTCTCTTTCTTTCTTTCTCTCCCTCTTTCTTACTCACCCTCTTTCTCTTTATCTCCCTCTTTCTTTCTCCCTAGATCCCTCATTCATCTCAGACTCTAACCACACCCCTCAGAGCCACGCCCATATAAGCCACACCCACTATTCAGTGTAAACCACTCCCATTTTTCACTGCCCTAGCGGGCCCCTTAGTAGAATTTTGCTTAGGGCCCCAGGGAGGTCAGGATCGGCACTGACTGCAGCTGCTGACTTTTAGAATTAGGACACTTACCTGTCCAGGCCTGCAATGTCCTCACCTGAAGCCGTTCTGTCCCTCGGCTCCCGGGTGCAGGCACCGGTATCTTCAGTAAGAGAATCAGGAAGTGACACAGCCTGGTTCCCTACTGCGCATGCGCAAATTGCGCTACACGTCCTCACTGGTCCCTGTTTTTTGGAGACAGCAGGGGGGGACGGAGGAGGTGCCGGACATGGTGTAGATCGCCGCAGAATCTGCAGTGATCTATCGCCGGAAGTGGAAGCAAATACCTGTATTATACAGGTGTCTACTCCCCCGGAAAGGTGCTAAATGTGACACTGGGGGGGGAGGGGGACGACCGGAAAAGCAGACGTTCCATTTGCTTTAAAAATGCATGTTATTCTATGGCCTCATGCACGCGCATACACAGGCTTTTAAGAGGAAGTAAACCTTCACCGTTTAAAGAAAGAAAAAAAAAAACCCTGCAAGAGAAAGGCATAATGAGCTAGTATGCACAGCATACTAGCTTAGTATGTGTCACTTACCTGTGATTGAAGCCCCCGAAGTCCTCCTCGGTCCCGTCCACCGCTGCCGCCATGTCCCCTCGTCACTATTTCCTGTTATCGCCGCTCTGGCGCTGTGATTGACCTGAGCGGCAGATCCCCTCGCCTGCGCGAAAACACGGCATTAATCCCGCTAATGCCGTTCACAAAAACGGCACCGCTCAGTGGGCCTGCGCCGTTGTCTACGGCACGCATGCATGCCTGTTTTCGTGAAAAAATATCTCCTTAACCGTGTAGGTTAAGGAGATATTTCTTGCACCTACAGGTAAGCCTTAATCTAGGCTTACCTGTAGGTGCAAGTTTTAACAGTGGGTTAACAACCACTTTTAGGAGCTGTAAGTGGCAATGGAATTTTCAAGCTGCAAATAAAGCCCAGCGTCGGTGTGTTCTGAAGACCAGTGTTACAGCTGTAAAAACGTCTAAAGCTGCTAAACACAGCTTAACGCTGCGTCCAGCGATTTATTTATTTTTTAATTTTTTTGAAGTGTCAAATCAATGACAGCCATCTTAACTGATCTGACTTTCAGCCCATTGATTTGAATGTAAGTCACATCCAAGTCCTCATGATCCGACTTGTGGTGCCACTTGTGCGCTGAGGATCTTGAAGAGGAATTCTTTCCACTTTCCAAAGTGTTTTCTGACTGGACAAATCAGAGAACCCTTTGCATTCATTCAGAAAATGCAAAACATTTTCTGAATCTTTAAAATTTAAAAAAAGGAAGGAGTTGTAAGGAGTTGGGCTTGACAGCATTTTTAGAAATTTTTCCTAATATATGGCCAGATATAAAGGGGCAGATTCACAGAGATCTGCCCCGGCGCATCGTATCTGAGATCCGCTACGCCGCCGTACCTTACCTGGCTTTAAATCGAATCCATAAAGAATTTGCGCCGTAAGTTACGGCGGCGTAGTGTATCTCAAGCGGCGTAGCGGCGCGGAATTCAAATGCGGCGAGTAGGGGGCGTGTTTCATTTAAATGAAGCGTGTCCCCGCGCCGATCGAACTGCGCATGCTCCGTTTTTTAATTTCCTGCTGTGCATTGCGCTAAAGACGTCATTTTTTTTAACATAGACGTGAATTACGTCCATCCCGATTCACGGACGGCTTACGCAAACAAAAAAAAAATATTTAAATTGTACGCGGGAACGACGGCCATACTTAACATGGCAGGTTTAACTATACGCGACGAAATAGCAGCTTTAACTATACGCCGGAAAAAGCCGACTAGAGACGACGTAAAAAAATGCGACGGCCGCTCGTACGTTCGTGGATCATCGGAAATAGCTAATTTGCATACTCGACGCGGAAAACGACTTGAACGCCACCCAGCGGACGCTGAAGAATTGCATCTTAGATACGAAGACGTACGCCTGTTGGATCTAACCCAGATGCCGTCGTATCTTCTTTTGAGGATTTAAAACAGAGATACGACGCGGGTAATTTGAAAGTACGCCGGCATTTCAGTAGATACGCCGGCGTACTCGCTCTGCCCCAATGTCTGCATTGGCACACCTACTGTATGTTGCTGTACCACCACTTCTGTTGTCCCCTATAATATTATATTTATTATCCACGTATATTTATCCAGTATGGTCCTTATTGTGGAGTTCCCAGGGCAGCACATCTGCGGCAGTCATTAACGATGGGTCCTCCAAAGGCAAAGTACAAAGTCACATTGAATAGAGGAGTGGAAGGTTTGCTAACTTGTCATAGTTAATTTAGCTTCTAGATAACCAGTCTTTTCTTATGATAATGAAATATAATGAGTGGGCTCTGTCACATCTACACTTCAGTCGAAGATTACATCCTTTGTTTAGAGTCAGATGGTTGAGATGTTGGACAATAGACACTCAGGTGATGATTACCTGCCTTCATCTAATGACACGTTTAGCCCTATCTAGAAAACCATTTAAATATGTGTAGGGTCAATAGCTGTGTCCGTTCATCAAGCCAAATGATTTTCATTGTCAGGTTACGAGAAGGGCAGAAGATAACATTCCTGCATTGTTGTCATTCAAACGAGGATTCAGGAATGTCTAAAGCCTCGTACACACGACCGAGTTTCTCGGCAAAAAGCAGCAAGAAACTTGCTGGTATTTTTTTTTTGCCGAGGAAAACGGTCGTGTGTACACTTTTCGACGCGGAAACTGTCGAGGATCTCGTCGAGCCAAAAAGAGAGCATGTAGCCTCGTACACACGACCGAGGAACTCGACGGGCGAAACACATCGTTTTCCTCGTCGAGTTCCTTGTTAGGCTGTCGAGGATCTCGGAGAGCCAAATTTTTCCATTGCCATCGAGGAAAAAGAAGACATGCTCTCTTTTTGGCTCGACGAGATCCTCGACAGTTTCCTCGTCAAAGTGTACACACGACCGGTTTCCTCAGCAAAAAAAAAAAAAGTTTCTTGCTGGTTTTTGCCGAGAAACTCGGTCGTGTGTACGAGGCTTGTCTTCTTTTTCCTCGACGGGAATGGGGAAATTTGGCTTGCCGAGATCCTTGACAGCCTAACAAGGAACTCGACGAGCAAAACGATGTGTTTCGCCTGTCGAGTGTCTCAGTCGTGTGTACGAGGCTTGAGACATGACCAGGTCTGAACATTGAAAGTACAGTACTCAAGTAGAATTTAAGCTGGTCATACATGGACACACCTCCCAACTTTTTGAGATGGAAACAAGGGACACCTATCAGCAAAAGTATGCAGGCATAAGACACACCCCCTTGCCACGTCCCTTAAAGGAGAATTGTACAAAAAAAACAAGATTGGTTAAACCCACAAGTGTTTTTTTTTTACCACTACTATTCCTTTATATTGGCTTTTGGAATTTACAAATGGAGTAATTTAGAAATCAGGTGAAAGGTTTAGCGCTGGAAAACACTTTTTGATAGATAAAAAGTGCATTTTTATATACACCTATATAGATCAGACCAAACCGAGGGACACATGAGGAGGACAGTGGGACAGAGGGACATTGCTCGAAATCAGGGACAATCCCTCAAAATCAGGGACAGTTGGGAGCTATGTATGGAGACAATTCTGGCTAGTTCCTGATGAACCAACTGAAATGCCAGTCCTGTGTGGCCCTATTGGCACCCTCTTGCCTGATATTCTTTGATCTGAAACTCTGAAGAACCGGGTGGAAAACCATTGGCTGAATAGCTGCTTCCAATCACATGTAGTCACTGTCAGAATACAATAGCCAGTTGGGTAGATTCCTCCATCCATGCTGTTCAGTGTGGATGGGGAAATTAATTACTTCCCAGGTTGAATGAGAGAAATCTTAACCTGCCCAGACATGTTTCAGTGTTTTTTCATTCAGCCAACTGAAAAAAACTTAGCCGAATCCCCATCCATACATTC
The DNA here is from genome assembly GCF_905171775.1 of Rana temporaria. NCBI lineage: Eukaryota > Metazoa > Chordata > Amphibia > Anura > Ranidae > Rana > Rana temporaria. Next base: position 189,179,504 of record NC_053494.1, on the reverse strand, counting down.
AAGGTGGATGCTGGAATCTTCCTCGATGTGTCATTGTATTCTGATTGCGGGACTCCTCCCATTGTCCAAATACACTGATCAGCAATGCAGCTGATTCGCTGCATGCAAAGATTGAGCAACAATTTACCAACAAGCCGCTTCATGAGAAGTAGATCGATACAGGCAGTGTACACAAAAAAAAAATCATGATAAACTGCCTTTTTTTTTAGCTTTGGAACAGCCACTTATAGTCCCTACTGGAAGTGCTTGTGAGAAGGTGACAACACAAAAGAGCACCTGGGAGACTGTGCAGATGGTTGTCTCCCCATAACAGGAAGTCCCTGAACAAAGATCTTTTGTGGCAATTTAATTAAAGTTTCAAATTTGGAAATATTGAATATGATATTTGAAATTGTATTAACAATGAAAAGATTGGCTCATGGCTGGGTGTACCCGGGCTTGTCCCGCGGATCTGGTTATGGACAGGTTACAAGGCATGAATGCCGGTGGACAATGATTTCAGCGATAATGGAATGGGAAGCATCGGTAATGGGGAATTCTATGGATTTGGGACGGGATGACTCAGTTATGGGGGATGATCTCCTTTTGACATATTTCGGGGGATATGGCAATGTTCATTTTGATGTGTGTTTCTGGATATTAGACATGTGTGGTTCGTTTTTTTTCCTAATTAAAATTCATACTCATTTTTGTTATTCGGAAATTCGAATGTATCCGAATTTCCGAATTAGAATAGTACCGAATTTAAACTAATCCGAAATTGTGAAAAAAAATTCAGACGGAATTCGAATAGTTTTCGAATTCTAAAACTTTTCGAATTAAAAAAATCAGGCAAAAAATAAAATAATGATTAGACATGTGCAGAACGAAACAAATTGTTTGGTTTTGCTTCGATTCGTTATTTACATAAATTTGTTTAGTTAAATTTGTTTAATTCTTTTAATTCATTTTACATAAATTTGTTTCGTTAAATCAGTTTAATTTGTTTAATTCATTTTACATCAATTTGTTTTGTTAAATTAGTTTAATTTGTTTAATTCATTTTACATATATTTGTTTAGTTAAATTAGTTTAATTTGTTTAATTTATTTTACATAAATTTGTTTTGTTAAATTAGTTAAATTAGTTTAATTCATTTTACATAAATTTGTTTTGTTAAATTAGTTTAATTTGTTTAATTCATTTTACATATATTTGTTTAGTTAAATTAGTTTAATTTGTTTAATTTATTTTACATAAATTTGTTTCGTTAAATTCGTTTAATTCCTTTCGTTTATTCGTTTTCAAATCAATTCGAAAAAGTTTTTGAATTGAATTTGAAAAGTTTTCGCGCTCGAAAACTTTTCTAATTAGAATAGTTTTGCAATTTCCAATAAAATAATAAAATACAATAAAAAATAGAGAATAAAATAGAATAGAAAATAAAGGAATAGAATAGCAAAAAAAAAAATATATATATATATATATATATATATATATATATATATATATATATATATATATTCTAGTTTATTATTTTTGGAAATTGGAAAAGTTTTCAAATTTGAAAACGTTTCAAATTCGATTCGAAAACTAAACGAATTCCGAAAACGAATTAAACAAATTAAACTAATTTAACTAAACAAATTTATGTAAATAACAAAATAAAACAAACAATTTTTTTTTTGTTCTGCACATGTCTACTTGATAGTTATGCTGTTTATTTGTCTAAATGTAATGCTTTGTGTATATGTTTAAAATAATAAACTTTTTCTTTGGATAAAAAAACAAAAAAAACAATCAAAGGATTTAGTGATTTGGGTTTTACGTGTACTTTTGCGTGTGAATTTTCATTGTGTACATAGGTTATACAGTAGTTATCAATGCAAAATTTAATGAAGATCATTTTGGGTAAAATTTTACTTATTTTCTTAGATTCTCTCTCTGTATATTGAACAAATGCAGTCCGCACAACTGCTGAGATATAACCAATTATAGGACAAGCCACTTGTAGGCTGTGTTGAGTCAGCATGAGTAGGAGAGGAACTGTAGCAATTTATTAAAGTCCAACTCCATTTTTTCTGCTAAAATATTTCTGGCAAAATCGGTATGTTTTGCACTTATGGAACAGATATAACAAAATACTTTCGGGTATACCGAACAGACCAAAATAAGAGAAGTTAATTTTTTCCGATTGTACAGACACGTCTTGAGGCTCCTGTCTGAACTGTTCTATAACGAGATATTACCACCCCTTAATTACTTTAGTAGACCTCCTCCCAGCTCTGCCTGACAGCAGCCAACTCCTGATGGTTAATAATGGCTTTGATATTCTGATAAGGTTGGACCAACACCCGCCATTGTTCAGAATGTGCCTCTGCTCCCAGGAATTGGCATGATTAGCATCAGAAAGACCTGAACTCACCTGTCACGATAGAAGGGAAGGGACCAGTAGATTTAAAAAAAAAAAATTGTACAATATTAATTCCTGACATGGGAACGGGAGACACCTTATAGGTAGGTGGGCACACAACCTGCCAGGCCCCCTGCTTTATGCAGACCATGAAGAATTCTTAGATAAAACATTTGTAGCAAGGTCCCCAGCCTCCTTTAGTCTAATGAGAATCTCCAGGGCCAGAGATAGCTGACATTCTTCTGTATATGGTGGGTTGTGGGGCAAAGCGGGTGCAAAGTAGTTAAAATCATTGGTCGCCAGACACTTCTTGAATGTAAAAGAGATTTAACCACTTGCCGACTGTCGCACGACTATTTACGCCGACAGAATGGCACGGGCAGGCAGATTGGCGTACAGGTACGACCCTTTAAATTAGGGTTGTCCCGATACCACTTTTTTAAGACTAAGTACAAGTACCAATACTTTTTTTCAAGTACTCGCCGATACCGAATACCGATACTTTTTTTTAATCTCATGTGACAGCGGCACGTGTGTCAGTCGTTTTTTTTTTTTTTAAATCTTTAACAATTTGTTTTTAATTTTTTAAGGGGGGGGGGGTCTACCGTGTCAGTGTGTTTTTTATTTTATTTTTTTATTTTCTACAATCATTTTTTTTATTCTTTTGTTTTTTTATTCTTTATTTTTTTTTTTTTTTAATTCAGCCCTGTTGGGGGGCTTTGGTGAGATATCAGGGGTCTTAACAGACCTCTGACATCTCCCCTTTGAGACAGAGAAAGGGACTAAGGACACGGATTCCCCAGTCCCTTTCTCAGCAGCATCAGCTGCGCTGAAAATGAAAGGCGAGAAGACAGCGTCTTCTCTTCATTCATAAACTGAAACATTGTAAACACAGGTTACGATGTTTCAGTTATGTGAATGGACAGAGTCAGTGATCACTGACTGTCCATTCGGAGCAGTAAGGATTTTACCGGCTCCTACCCCGCTCTCCATCCTGACAATTCCAGGGGGTGGAGGAGGAGCACGGAAGGGGAGAGAAACACGGCGGGATACATGGCGGGATACACAACGGGATACACGGCGGGATACACAACGGGATACACGGAGGGATACACAGAGGGATACATGGAGGGAGAGAGAAACACGGGGGACACGGAGAGAGAGAGAAACACGGCGAGGGACATGGAGGGAGGGAGACTGCAGCAAAACGGAGGGGGGCTGGAGGAGGACACGGGACAGTCAGCGGTGATCGTGTGTGGGGGAGTTACAAGCACCGATCACCGCTGATTTTAAAGCAACTGAGAGCTGCGCGCGAGGGGGGGGGGGGTGTAGAGAGAAGCAGAGAAATTACTTTTAAATCTATACACCGCCGACAGTACAAGTATCGGGTGAAGCATCGGGAGCATTTGCCCGAGTACAAGTACTCGGGCAAATGCTTGGTATCGATACCGATACTAGTATCGGTATCGGGACAACCCTACTTTAAATCTGCCGCCTCGCGAGTAAGGCCGCGGGTCCCGGGAACTCGATGTCGACTGGGAACGGTCATCAGTGACGTGTCACGCGTAGCCACGCTCCCTAGCAGTAAGAATCACTCCCTAGGGAACACTTAACCCCTGCAGCGCCACCTAGTGGTTAACCCCTTAACTCCCAGTGTCATTTTTACATTAGTGCATTATTATAGCACTGATCGCTGTAAAAATGGTCCCAAAATGGTGTCAAAAGTGTCCGATGTGTCTGCCATAATGTCGCAGTCACGATAAAAATCGCTGATCGCCATAACTAGTAAAAAAATTAATTATTAATAAAAATGCAATAAAACAGTCCCCTATTTTGTAGAAGCTATAACTTTTGCGCAAACCAATCAATAAACGCTTATTGCGATTTTTTTTACCAAAAAATGTAGAAGAATACGTATCGGCCTAAACTGTGGATTTTTTTTATATATATATATATACACACAAGTATTGGGGGATATTTATTATAGCAAAAAGTAAAAAAGTAAAAAATATTGCATTTTTTTCAAAATTTACGCTCTTTTTTTTGTTTATAACGCAAAAGATAAAAACCGCAGAGGTGATCAAATACCACCAAAAGAAAGCTCTATTTGTGGGGGAAAAAGTGCGTAAATTTTGTTTTCGGAGCCACGTCGCACAACCGCGCAATTGTCAGTAAATGCGACGCAGTGCCGAATCGCAAAAGTGGCCCAGTCATTGACCACCAAAATGGTCTGGGGCTGAAGCGGTTAATTTCTCTTAAATTAACTTTGGGAGAGAGGGTTAAGGCCAGAATACAATTAGGTAGTTGCAAGATTAATTGTCAGACTTCGAGATTTCAACAGAAGGACAGCCATGCAGGGAAAGGCATCCAGCAAGACACCACATCTGCATGTGCGGGAATGCTGTCTCCTATGGCAACAGTCTTTAACAGTTCCTAACACAAAGTGTAATGCCCTGTACACACGATCGGTTCATCCAATGAAAACGGACCGATGGATTTTTTCATCAGATATTCGATGAAGCTGACTTTCATCAGTCTTGCCTACACACCATTGGTTAAAAATCCGATCGTGTCCAACACGGTGACGTAAAACACAACGACGTGCAGAGAACAATGAAGTTCAATGCTTCCGAGCATGTGTTGACTTGATTCTGAGCATGCGTTGATTTTTAACCGATGGATTTCCCCACAGACGGTCGTTTTTTTCTATCGTTTTTTAACCATCAGATAATTTTAAAACAGGTTCTACGTTTTTTCACTGATGGGAAAAAAAAACGATTGGGCCCACACACGATCGGTTCGTCCAATGAAAACGGACCGTTTTCATCAGACGAACCGATCGTGTGTACGCGGCATCACAGTTCCTTCACTTCCACTACAATCACTTCTTGTAGTTTTTCAGCCCACTAATCTCCCGGTCTCTCACTAGACTAGATGATTCACTGCAACTGAATCCCTTGAGCTCCTCCAATCTTCATGGTGGTATCTTCCTCAAGCGTCACCCCCGCTTCTCTGCTGGGTCCCTAGCTTGGCACTCAAGATACTTCTCAAGCTTCACCCCACTGGCCTGCTCAGTCCCTGGCTTGACACACAAGGCTGCTCTGCAAGTGTCAACTCCGCTGGCTGGGTCCCTGGCTTGATACCCACTGAAGTTTCCGATTCTTCACCATCCCCGGTTGGTGAGAATACTTCTCCGGTACTTACTTCAGCTACTCACTGTGGTCCCTTAGTGGCGACAGGTTCTCCGGCCGGCAGAACCGTCACTTCTGGTTGGACTGCAAGACGCAATCCCAACCCTGCACTGCTCTCTTGCTTCTGGATAGGCTCCCTTAGACAGCCTAGCAGCCAGATATGCTCGGGATAGGACCAAGCTCCGGCCTAGCAGCCCGGGCAATACAACACACGTCCACCCAGTTCGCAGTCCAGGTGGCACAGAACACCAATTACGTCAGGGAAATACTTGGTGGTTCAAGTACATACAAACAGACATCCCACCCCCATCTGCTCCTGAAGGTGTTTACAGTCTAAAGATGCCTATACATTGGTAGAGTTTTCATTCAAATGTTTGTACAAAAATTCTGAAACATCGTTGCATTCCTTCTTCACTTGAATGAGCTGCCCTATGCACATTTGCCACCCGAAAAGAAGCTCCTGCTCCTTTTCGGGTGACAAGCTTCACAGGATTTGTCAAGGTCCAGTTTGCGGAAATTGCCGCGCGATCCAGTTGCATAACCTTTGCATCAGAATTGCATCACGAAAGCTGTTCTGCTGTAATAATGTGATCGCTGATTAAAGCTTTGGACCCATTTTTGGAGATCCTGGTTGCTGGTGACATTACTTTCTTCCATTATGGATAGCGGCACCCAAATGCAGGCAGCACACTGTGCTGCAATTGCCATGTGATTCGCGATTGCGGGCAAAAGCACAACGCTTCTGCCCACTTTCACAAATCACGAGATATGATGCAAATGTATGTGTAAATTATAGAATATTACCTTCTGTCCCGTGTTGGAATTCTATACTTCCTCTCCAAATCTGAACCCATTACAGCTTATATTATATTATAATATATAATACAGTATAATATAATATACTGTACTTTTATAATATATACATTCTATACTTCACACACAAACATCACCTTCCGTTACAAATTTTACATGAAGCTAGAACACATTAATGTGTAACTTTTTTGCATTGGATTTTGGCTTAGGTTGTGATCTGGGTCATAAAACAGCCAATAAAATAGTTTAACTAGCAGCGATCGGCTTTGATATTATATGATGGGCCGTTCCCCAGGTTTACAGCGTCTGCATTCTGCACCATCTCACCCATCGCCATCCCGAAGTTATAGAAAATTGTCTCATCCGGCAGCAGACAAGCATGCACAGGCAAACTACAATGATCCATCATTAAGAAACCACAAAGACTTTGAGCTTTGATGATCCCTTGTTTAACCTGCTTACATAAGACATTCGTCTTTTTCACCTGTTCGGTAATGGCTGACTGTGACACACCGTCATTTTTACCATCTACTGTCAGTTTAACTCTTCAGAGACCCTGCTGCATTGGTGACCTCTAAATCTCCCTCTTTGGGAAGGTGCACGTAGCATTGAACAGGACTTCAGCATCAAATGCGACCAGCCACTGCACGTGGACCTGTCATCTAACAACTCAGGCTCTTGTTTGGTGGCCTTATTGCCAACATTGTAAGATTAATGTTGAGGGCCACCAATGCTGTCTTGGAAAAACAGAAATTGGCAATAACAAATTACGGTACGACATGCTTAGACAATACAGTAAATGTTCGGCATTTGAAATACTAATTATGGTTGGTATTAAATCTAACCTAAACTCTGGGAATTAGCCAAAATCTATACTTGCAGTCAGTGGCGGCTGGTGCTCCAAATTTTTGTGGGGCGTAAACAAACTGAAAAAAAAACATCAATTGCAGCCACTGTGCCCATCAAGCGCAGCCACTGTGCCCATCAAACGCAGCCACTGTACCCATCGAACGCAGCCACTGTGCCCATTATGCGCAGCCACTGTGCCCATTATGCGCAGCCACTGTGCCCATCAAGCGCAGCCACTGTGCCCATCAAGCGCAGCCACTGTGCCCAACAAATGCAGCCACTGTGCCATTAAACGCAGCCACTGTGCTTCCAAAAAAAACAGCCACTGTCATTCAGATGCCCGGAGCCCGACAAGTGGCCGGATACCTGAATTGGGCGCGGCAGCGGCGACCATAGATAGTCTCATGCAATGCATGAATCTATCTATGGTGAGAGAGGGGTGACAGGAGAGAGGGGGCGGCGCTCCTGCGCCCTTTATAGACGCACCGCCACTGCTTGCAGTGAGGCTCCCCCTTCACTTGTTTAGTCTTGAGGTGCAGGGATAAGGTGTATTACTAAATCTGGCCATAGATGGATCGGGTTCAAAAATTTAACAGGTTCCTCCATCCACACAATGGCGGTGGATGGAGGAATCCTCTTCGCTTGGGCATTGTGTACTGATGGCGGGAATCCTTGCTGTCAGTGGGCCGGATTCAGAAAAGAGATACGACGGCGTATCTCCTGATACGCCGTCGTATCTCTGAGTCCGGGCGTCGTATCTATGCGCCTGATTCATAGAATCAGGTTACGCATAGATATCCCTAAGATCCGACAGGTGTAAGTGTCTTACACCGTCGTATCTCAGGCTGAAATCTCACGCTGGCTGCTAGGTGGCGCTTCTGTTTGTTTAAGCGAGGAATATTCAAATTAGTAGTTACGTCGATTCAGAAACGAATGACCGCCTGGCGCTTTTTTTTTAAGTCGTTTGCGTTCGGCTTTTTTCGGCGTAAAGTTACCCCTGCTATATGAGGGGTATGTGCGGCGTATCCTATGTTAAGTATGGCCGTCGTTCCCACGCCGAGTTTTGAAATTTTTACGTTGTTTGCGTAAGTCGTTCGCGAATACGGCTGGACGTAATTTACGTTCACGTCGAAAGCAATGACGTCCCTGCGACGTCATTTAGAGCAATGCACATTGGGATATTTTACGGACGGCGCATGCGCCGTTCAAATAAAATGTCAAAAACGCGGGGTCAACACACATTTGAATAAAACACGCCCCCTACATCCCCATTTGAATTAAACGGTAACTAAGGGCGCAAGTTCTTTCTGAATAAAGAACTAGCGCCCAAAGTTAGAGCGGCTGAACGTATCAGATACGTTACGCGGGCCGGACAGATACGCCATTGTATCTGAATCCGGCCCACTGTACATTAATCAGTGGCTGCATAAAAATATTAACATTGTCATTCAACAGAAGTCATTTGGCCACACATGGATGAAAAATCATCTGATTCTTTCTGTACAAGCTGAATTTCGATCCACCTATGGCGGCTAGACATGTGCATTGTGCAATTAGTTTTGGTCCGAATGTAAATTTAGATGAATTTTTGGTTATTCAGAGATTCGGATGTTACTATGAAATAGTAACAAATTTTGTAGAATTTGTTTTCTAATTGTCTTTATTCACTTTTTTACACTTTTTTGGTGAATGGGTAGGGGTACTATGCACCCCTATTCATTCACATAGGGTGGGGGGCCTCCTTGTTAAAGGAGGCTTCCAGATTCCAAAAAGCCCCACCTGCCAGCGGACCCCCACAACCACTGCCCAGGGTTGTGGGGAAGAGGCCATTGTCCCCATTAACATGGAGACCAGATGCTTTTGGGTGGGGTGGGCAGAGCCTGGCCTTTCCTGACTTGCCGGGCTGCATGCTCGGAAAAGGGTCTGGTATGGATTTGGGGGGGGGGGGGGACCTCACACCTTTTTTTATTTAGGCGTGGGGTTCCTATTAAAATCTATACCAGACCTGAAGAGCGTGATATGGGGTGGGGGTGGGGGGACCCCACACTGTTTTTCTTCAGAATTTTTCGTTGCTGTCATTGTTTTGTTTACATTTCAGCTCTCAGCTGACAGCTAATAAATCCCGGCCTGCTCTTTAACGACTATCTAGTCTTCACACAGAATTCGAAAAATTATGTACCCATCCGAATTCGAATTGTTCAGAAAATTTCGATTTCATTCGAAATTTTATAAACGTAACAAAATTAAACTAAAGGAAACTAAACGAAATTAATTCTGAAATTAATCAACTAAATAAAATTAATAACATGATGAATCTATATGAAATGAAACAATTTTTTTGGTTCTGCACATGTCTAATAGCAGCCTTTCTCAGCCAGGATTCCATGAAACCCTAGGGTTCCTTCAGAGGTTGCTAGGTGTTCCTTGAGCAATTTCTGCCTCCCAGGTAAGTAACTATGGACAACAATGATCTTTTTCGTTATCTATAAAAGGGAAAATATTCCCAGTGACCACCAATATTAGGAGCATTCTTCCCAGTGACTGTCACACTAATGTACCATGAGCTGTAGATATGGTAAGTATTAGCAGGGGTTCCCTGAGACCAGAAAATTATTTAAAGGGTTCCTCCATGTTAACCTCCCTGGCGGTATGATTATTTCAGAAAAAAGGTGCTGAAAGCGGTACCATTATTTGAAAGGAAATTTGGCGTTTTATATTGTAGGCCTGTAATTCTTAGGAATAACTCACTAAAATCTGTCCAAACAAGAGTCTAGTAGGCATCCCGGGTATGACATTTTTTTTAAAAACAAAATTATAAATTATAATATAATAAATAATTATAAATAATTATAACAAATAATAATATAATTATAATAAAAATTATTCAATAATGTAATCAACTCAAAATCACTGAAATTTGCTCAGTTGCAGAATTGTCGCTGTCATTACTTTTTTTTTTTTATGACGAATTTCCCCACAAATCGCTATCGCACAATTCTGCAAGTGATTATAATTTATTATCGCTGTTTTCTAGCTGCTCTAAAACCATTTTTGACATAAAGGGACACTTTTGGTTGCTATGGACAATCTACAGTTTGCAGGCAGAAAGAACAGTTTTTATTATATAAGTACATGGACAGACCACTAGGGACAAGGGGGGTGTGCATTTTTTACATACAGTACTGTAATCTATAAGATTACAGTATACTGTATGTATTGTGTTTGTTCACCTTTTTGAATTTGGCGCCGTTCTCCGCCCCCGTACCTCGTAACGTCGCAGGGAACGGAGATCGGCGGCACACAGAGGCACTGTGTGAATCGAGCGAGGACCCGCTCGCTCACACAGCGCGGTGGCATCGCTGGATCCAGGGACAAGGTAAGTAAACCAAGCCTGTGGAGTCTGACTCGGGGTTACCGATCTCAGCACAAAAATGTAACCCCGAGTCATACTCGGGAATACCGCCAGGGGGGTTAAAAAGGTTGAGAAAGGCTGATCCATGGCCAGCTTTACCCCATCCCTCGGGGGTTGGTTCTCTTCAACACAAAGGCCAGGGCTGTGAGCAGTCTCTTAACGTCATCACGTAAAATGCAAAACTACTGAGGAGGCAAACATACAACCCATGGCTGAGAGCTCTTTAGAGAGGTAGAAGCGCTGGACCAGTCATATGGATTGAGAGGCCTGCCAGAGCCAGTAATAAGGTAAATATTGCTACTTATCCCTGCACCCCTAAACTACATAACCACTACAAGGGTAGATTTAAAAAACAAATTGGATACAATATATGGGTTTTTGCTTTATATAACTTGTTGTTATTGTTTTTAGTAGAGATTACCTTCCAAGTTTGTTTTTGCATCCTGTAGCACAATTCATAGGTATGTAATTATTGTCAATTTTTGGCAGCAGTCACTTGCTATTCCATAACGCTGGAACAAGATCAATAGGACAAGTGGGGGCAAATGTCTCCTTGAAGCAATGCAGGGAAAATGTCAAATTTCTTCAAATGACCATCTGACTACCCCCCCCCCCCCCCCTCCCCAATAGTTCTGAATTCTGAAGGTAGCGCACTGTGTCTCACACAAGTCTAATGCTTGAGAGGAAGGGTCCCTCTGGTCCCACAGCAGAGGTTAGCAGTGCAGCGAGACTTTTCCTCTCAATCTCATCCCAGGCATTGACTGGTCCCAATGCACCAATAACATCAACAGGAAGAAGCGGGTCATTGTAGTGGGCCCCCTAACCTGGTGAGCCCCAGTAACCGTTGCATATTTATTATAGCAGCTATGGACCCAGCCAGAATGAGGACTGAATTGTGGCTTGGCTGCATCTCTGACCATTACATAAGGTCTATGACATCTTTCAGCTGACCCATGGTCATTATGATGGTTGTATGTACAGTATGAACAAGCTTACAGGAGGCAGGCACAGGAGGCAGGCACTCATTATATTCTATCCCCGAGGGCTATCACATGTGTCTTATTCCAGAAATACTAGTTAGTGAGATAGAGAAACACAATGAGATAGAAAAGCTATAAGTGGTCAAAGCAGTTAGCTGGGGGGGTTTCAAGTTTTACTACTATGCAACAGACAGCAAGATATGGAAAGTTAAGCCCTGCATCAAAACAGAAGCTTTGCAAAGTCTAATACACACAAACGGAATTTCCAACAAGAAATGTTCGACGTGAGCTTTTGGTCGGAAATTTCAACCGTGTGTAGGCCCCATCAGACATTTTCTGACGGAATTTCCGGCATCAAAAATTTAAGAGCTGGTTCTCAAATTTTCCAACAACAAAATTTCTAGTCGGAAATTCCGATCGTCTGTATGCAATTCCGCCGCACAAAAATCATACGCATGCACGGAAGCATTGAACTTAATTTTTCTTGTCTCGTCTTAGTATCGTACGTCATCGCATTCTTGACGTTCGGAATTTCCGACAACATTTGTGTGACCGTGTGTATGCAACACATGTTTGAGCCAAAATTCAGTCGGAAAAAAATCGAAAATTACGATTGTGTGTAGGCGGCATTATAGTTCATTTTCTAATTTTTTTTTTTTTTTTATGCCAGCAGCTACAAATACGGCAGCTGCTGACTTTTAAAAAATGGACACTTATCTGTCCAGCGCGCCCGCTATGTCAGCAGCCGAGGCTGAGCAATCGCTCGGTCCACGGCTGCTTCCGCCAACATCCTCGGTGAGGGAATCAGGAAGTGAAGCCTTGTGGCTTCACTGCCCGATTCCTACTGTGCATGCGTGAGGATCGCGGCGCCGTCACTGGTCCCTGCTTTCTCCTGGGAACAGTGACAGGCTGGATTCCCCGTGGGGATCAGAACCCGAAAGTGGTGCAAATACCTATCTCAGACAGGTATCTGCACCCCCCTCCCCCTGAAAGGTGCCAAATGTGACACCGGAGGGGGGGGAGGGATCCAAAAAGCAGAGGTTCACTTTTTCTGTGAACCTCCGCTTTAAGCTACTGATGCTAACAATTAATAGACGGAGTAGGCACATGACTCTGGCATACCTCTAGCAACCTTTATGATGGTCGCTAGGTAGGTGAACATGCTTTCCTTTAATCTGTCACTGTTCCACTCCACACTAAGGCTCTACCACCACTGATACCACCACCACCACTGATGCCACCACCACCACCACTGATACCACCACTCATACCACCCAGGGCCATCTTAATGCAAGGGCACTCCTGGGCATTGCCCAGGGGCCCCCACAATAATCTTGCATTTCATCATACTTGCCAACTGTCCCGGATTTGCTGGAATAGTCATGCTTTTTACTAAACTGTCCTGGGAAGCGTCCCAGAACCTATAGTCTGCCCTCTGATCCATGTGTTGTGCCCTCCTGACCCCCTCTGTACTGTACATTCTGCATTCTCCCCTGTACTGTGCCCTTTGTGTTGACTAGTCTTTCATTAATGGAATGTTTTCCTTTTGTAAAATCGATTTTATTGAAAGTACTAATGAATATATGTTCAATTATATCAAGTATTATTACTTTATTTCTTGAAAGTAGGTGTGTAAATTAGGGCAAGCTGCTAGGGGCCCCAGTGCATTACTTTGCCCAGGGGCCCATGATGCTATTAAGACGGCCCTGATGCCACCACCACCACTGATACTACCACTGATACTCTCCTGCTGCTCCATAGGTCTCTCGTATTTTTGGGAAATACCTGAAAAATTGAATAAGGGAAGAAGATCTTAAGCATTGTGTAACCCCCAACACAGACTGACACAGAGCATTCACAGGGTATGCACTCAGGGCTCCAACAGATGAAGAGAATGCCAGGGAAGCATGGCAGAGGTAAGTATCAGTGAAGTAGTTTGTGGAGAGTGTAATTTTTCAAAAGAACCTGTTATTTGGCTCGGAACGGGCAAATTGACTGATTTACTTGAGTTTTGCCATCCCGATGGGCTACAGAGGGCCATGTGCTCGGTCCCCTTTAACTGCTGATAATTTAGTCCCTTTGTCTTTGTCAGGACAGAACATTCCGCCTCCACAGCTTGCTGTCTGGGTCCTGCCCGTGACTCACCGTGATTTAATTGTGGTTGTCTTTGTAGGTTTATTTAACAAATGTCATGTTTTGAAAGTGTTATCACCCAGCCACCTACACTGTGCCAGACAACCCGACTTCACATATTTCCATAAAAAAACAAGGATATGTTTAGTAGAACACAGCGGACAAGCTGACCTACATACATTTCTGTGAGGTTCATTACATCAGCACTAAAACAGCCTTCGGAGATGGCAAAATTAAGAGTACCGTATGTGTTAATGTAAAGTATTAGGTCTAAAGCAGTGGTTCTCAACCTGGGGGTCGGGACCCCCTCGGGGGTCGAATGATGATTTGCCAGGGGTCATCAAATCCTGGGCTGTTCCTGAAGCCCACACTGCTCACCCATCCTTTTCTGGGCCGCCCAGCTGGTTCCTGGAGTCCGCGGCAGCCCACTCTCTGCAGTCGCCCATTCAGTTTGCGGCATGGCTGGGGGGCAGAGACTAGAGGTCAGCTAACTGGTGAGGAATGTGAAGTGGGAGGGGCTGAAGGAGACCCTATCTCCTGATTTCAGCATAGGTGTCACTGCTGTGAGACATCACAAAGCCAGAGACACTTAGGTAGATTCACAAAGAGTTAGGCCGGCTTATCAGTAGATAAACCGACCTAACTCTGAATCTACGCCGGCGTTTGTTTAAGTGTATTCTCAAACAGAGATACACTTAAACAAAGCTAAGATAGGCCGGCTTGCGCCGTTCTATCTTAGCTTGCAATGTTTCTGTTGTCCGCTAGATGGCGCTTCCATTGCGACCGGCGTAGATTATGTAAATGAGGGGATACGCCGATTCACGAACGTACGCCAGGCCTACACCGTCGCATTACGTCGTTTACGTAAGGGATAGGCCGCCTAAAGTTATTCTACCTATGAGGTGGAATAACAATGTTAAGTATGGCCGTCGTTCCGCCGCAAGGTTCGAATTTTTTATGTTGTTTGCGCAAGTCGTCCGCGAATCGGGATTTACGTAGTTTACGTACACATCGAAATCAATAGGCCCGTACGGCCTACTTAGCCGCAATGCGCACTGGGAAATGTAGTCGCCCGGCGCATGCGCAGTGTCAAAAAACGTCAAAAAACGTGAGGTCAAGCCTCATTTCCATACAACACGCCCCCCTCCAAGTCATTTGAATTAGGCACCCTTACGCCCACTCGTTTTAGGCTACGCCGCCGAAAATTAGCAGGTAAGTGGTTTGAGAATCACTACTAGCCTAACTAATTTACGGCGGTGTAGCCTAAAAAGGCTAGGCTAGGCCACCCTAAAGTTACGCGCCCCTACGTGAATCTACCTAACAGTGAAGCCGGAGACACAGATGGCCTTGACCAAGAGCACCTAAGTTGGCTGATCAGAACTCCCCCCAGCATTGCCACTCATCCCATTCCCCCCACCGGCACTGCCACTCATCCCATTCCTCCCACCAAGGAGTAATAGAGGAGGAGGAACAAAAGAAAAAGTGATAGCAAGAACAAGAAAGACAGCTAGAGAGAGGGATGGGGAAAAAAACAAGAAATTAGGATAGAGAGAGAAAAAAGGGAAAGAAAAGAGGAGAAAGAGTGGCACATCCTAAAATGTACCATAAAGGGGTTTTAATATTGTGGAAGGGAGTGGAAGGGACTCAGGGAGCACTAAATATCTGTGGGTTAGGGGCGCATATTACTTGTCTTGCCTTGGGTGCTAAAAATCCACGCTACGAATATAATTTTACTGTTAAGCCCTGTACACACGATCAGTTTGTCTGATGAAAACAGACACATGGACAGTTTTCATCGGACAAACCGACCGTGTGTGGGCCCATCTGTTTGTTTTCCATCGGTGAAAAAAAATAGAACATGTTTTAAAATTCTCCTATGGATAAAAAAGCGATAGAAAATAACGATCGTCTGTGTGGAAGTCCATCGGTCAAAAATCCACGCATGCTCAGAATCAAGTCGACGCATGCTCGGAAGCATTGAACTTCATTTTTCTCAGCATGTCGTTGTGTTTTACGTCACCGCGTTGGACACGGTCGGATTTTTGACTGATGGTGTGTAGGCAAGACTAATGAAAGTCAGCTTCATCGGATATCCGATGAAAAAATCCATCGGATTAGATTCCATCAGATATCCGATCGTGTGTACAGGGCTTTAGGGGTCCCCACAACTTGGAACATTTTATTAAGGGGTCACGGCACTATGAAGGTTGAGAACCACTGGTCTAAAGTAAAGTGACACTAAAATTTGGTAAAAATGAAATCTATTTAATATACCGTAAATTAATAACTCAGAAAAGTCCCTTCTATATATGAAAGTGGATGGGATAAGAAGAGGTCTGGGAGCTCATGGAGGAAACTTCAAGGAGATGAAAAACAGATTACAGGGCCATTGATTCGTGTTTATGGAATGAGCAGTACATGTTAGTTGCGGTCATGTGCACTGCTCAAAGCACACTACAAGTCCCATAGTCCATCTTGGGAGTGTGTAACAAAGGGAGGAAACATTCCTACATACAGTGGGACCATGGAGAACGAACATAGACACCGTCTTTGATTCTGAGTTCAGTGTCACTTTAACCACTTCAGCCCCGGAGGATTTGGCTGCCCAATGACCAGGCCATTTTTTTGCGATTTGGCACTGCGTCGCTTTAACTGACAATTGCACGTCGTGCGACATTGCACCCAAAAAAAATTGACGTCCTTTTCCCCCCACAAATAGAGCTTTCTTTTGGTGGTATTTGATCACCTCTGCGGTTGCAATATGTTCAGGATTCACCCGAACAGTCCGGGTTTTGAACCATGTCTTCGGGTTTTAGTACGCTTGAAACCCGTACACATTATTCAGATGGGGCTGTGATTAAACAAGCAACCGAGATAGTCACACACAAATCTGTTGCTGTCTGGGGGCAAGTTCCACATCACTGAAGGGCGGGGTGATGATTTAAGCAAGAGCAATTCAGCTACACCCACTGGACGATATGAGCGCTGCATTACTACTCTCCTTGGGGCACCCAAAGGTGTCCCAGGTCTTTTCCAATCCTATAATGTTCACTTTGAAAAATATATTTGCCCTGTGCCACTAAAGTGTTCGGATTTGGCTTGAATAAAAGGTGGCAACCCTAAGCCCGGGGCACTACAACACACGTCCACCCAGACAACCGTCCAGGTGGCACGGAACCCCGATCACCTGACTCCACCTAAATAAATAGGCTCTCCCAGCAGGCCTAGGGACCCAAGAAAATCCCTGCCCATTGGCTGAGATACCCCATTCATTCCTAATCTGTCCTTGCTATGCCCTTGTTTTAGCTAATGTCACCAGCTACAGTGCCACCTTGTGACAGAAGAGAAAAGTGCAGCAATTGCAGAATTAGGGGGAAATCAATTGATCTCTGGCCAAGGCAACTAGAGCCTGGCAACTAAATTTGATACTTGAACTTCAGGGTGCTACAAATAGATTAAATATGTCATTAGATTAGGAATTTTCATTAATATGCTACCTATCTATCTATCTATCTATCTATCTATCTATCTATCTATCTATGCTATCTAGCAGACTTTCTTTACACACCATATTATATAAAACCGCCAGTTTACCGCAAATACGACGGTAAAGTGCCGCTAGAAATAGCGGCGCTTTACTGCGGACACCCCAGTGTGAAAGGGGCCTTAGAGGCGCTTCTCTTTTATATTCAGTTGTGACATGACGCTACTTGTATATCAAGACATCGCTTGTATATCAAGTTAGAATTTATTACGAGATTTTGCTTGTTTTGCAAAACGTTCTCAAACCAAGGTTTTACTGTATTCCTTTTGTTAATACGTTTAGCTAAATATGTTTCATTCTAATAAATGCATACATCTGAGTATTTCGGTTTTTCCTCCTGGCAAAATGCTGTTCTCAGCTAATAAAGGAGATTTCTACTCTGTTCAGATGATATTGTCCTGCCCAAGGCCAGCTGATACTTTGGTTATTAGAAATGTTCAGTGTGAAGGTCGGGTTCATGTGTCATAAAGGAAGTAGAAATGTTCTGGAAGCAAAACTTGTATGTGCCGCAGTTGTTATTAAAACGGAACTGCAGTCGGCTCACATAATTTGTAATAAAAACATCTTTGCCATTCTGAAGCTTTCCTCCAACCACTTTGCATATTATTTTATATATACTGTCATTCTGTACTTGAAAAATATGCTGCAGAAATCTCCCTCCATTGAGTCTGGTTGCATCCATTTTAACTGTGGACAGCTGAAGCTACTGCCTGTTCACTTCCTGGATTTACACAGACACACACCTCCAGCTCTGCAGCTTTCATTGGCCCTCTTATGACTCATCCCCACCTCCCTTCCTGTCAAACTCTCACAAGAGAGAGCTGTGCATGATGTCATAAGCCTAGGCTTTTTGCCAGACAAGAAACAGGAAGTGGGCTGTATAAGGTATTTACTGGCAGGAAATGTGTTTTACTATCCAAAGTTAAAACAACAAGGGCAGAAGATTTAATAGATGGAAAGTTGAAAAAATGACTGAAAGTCTGCTTTAATATATCCTGGTCCCCTCCTACATACTGAAGAGCAGCATGCATGTAGAAAAACTACAAAGAAAAGATATTACATATACTTAGTGTAGCACTACCCCCGTAGGAGCTGGTGGATTAGATTCGGGCCTTGCACGTTACCTCAATATTCGTCGTCTAGGGCAGGGGTCTCCAAACTGTGGCCCGAGGGCCAGATGTGGCACTTTGCTAGCCTTTATCCGGCCCTTGGGGCACAATTCCTTCCACTGATATGAGGCACTATTCCTCCAACTGACACCAACAATGGGGTTCTATATCTTCCACTGATACCAATAATGGGATACTATTCCTTCTACTAATAGGGGGGATACTCCTCCTCCTATTGACCACCAATCCTGAGGCCATATTTATTCTCACTAATGCTGGGCCTGTGACATTTTCTGCCCCTGCTGGCAACAATCCGGCCCTTCTAAAGTCTGAAGGACAATAAAGTGGCCCATTGTTTGAAAAGTTTGGAGACCCCTGGTCTAGGGGAAGAAAGTCTGAAATAATTCCAATGTCCACACAAGGTGTAAAACCTCCAACTGTCAGGTTTTATGGTAGAAGGATGAAGGGGAAGGGAAGGTTCAGGTACACGGTACAGATCACTGGGGAAAACCCCTAAACTCCAAAGTCATTCACCACTCCCTCCTGAGTGGGTATTGCTCACCCGGATAGACCCCTCTCACCTGGCCTAGCAGCCGGAATGAAACACAAACCAGTTCACTAACAGTCTCTGCCACAGACTGATTGAAAACAAATTGAATAGTCTGGAATCCTCTGCCACAGGAAGTAATACCCGAACTTCCAGCCATACAGTTGAAGAGCCTTTAAGCCGACCCGGCGAACTGTAGGACAACTTGAATTGTCGATCCCTCCTTAATAAAGTCACCAGGCCTATCCTGAGACATAAGCCTTCCGCTTGGTCTCCTCCAGGGCAGGTCTTCCCTTGGTTTCCTTCATTAAGTGTGGCTTCCTTCACTTAGATGGACAGCTTAGGATCCCTCTTAATTCGTAGGCCCCAGCCAGCATAACTGGGTCTACTAGCAGAGATGCAGCCTCGGGCCAACGTGGTTCCGGGGCTGGAAATCACACAACAGATACCTCGCTCCAGGAGGGCCACGAGGCGAAGGACCCCAAAATATGGCGTCTGCCCCTTAAGTATCCCTTCCTGGCGTGCACAGCGGGGCACCACTCCCACTGGGCTGTTCCAGAGAAAAGACACTCAATGACCTGTGGCTTGCCCGTGTTCCAACACTGTCCTGTGGGGGTATCGCCACCTACAGGCAACAGTGGGAAAATGCCATCAGGCACTCCCACTGCCAGGACAGAGGCTAATTTAGAATAAATCATACAGTCTGAGCCACATTATCGCTCAGACACCCACAGTCATTTGGGAGCAGGGCGCTACATTAGCAAACTCCCAGCTTCTGTACTCATTCTCAGGGAATGCTGAGGATCCCAAATCTTGTAGCTGCAGACATCACCCCGATACCGTTTTTAGAGCGGACGGGCGGCTCTTTAAGGATCACAACCGATGTGGCGAAAAGCCGATCGGTTGTTATCCCAAACAAACGGAAGGGGACGTCCCCCCCTCCCGCTGATATTCCCAGGCCTCCCATCCCACCAGGAGACACGATCCGTGATCCGCAACTTCCGCCGGCTAGAGTAAGACTAAGGCCTCGTACACACGGATGGACTGTCCGATGAAAACGGTCCGCTGGACCGTTTTCATCGGACATGTCCGCTGACGGATTTTGGTCTGATGGTTGTACACACCATCAAACCAAAATCCCCGCGGACAGGATACGCGGTGACGTGGCCGCGCCGTCGCCGCGACGATGACGTGGCGACGTGCGCGACCCTGGAAGGTCAATGCTTCCACGCATGCGTCGAATCACTTCGACGCATGCGAGGGCTTTCGGTCGAGCGGACATGTCCGGTGAGTCGTACAGACAACCGAACATGTCCGACGGACAGGCTTCCAGCGGACATGTTTCTTAGCATGCTAAGAAACATTTGTCCGCTGGAAACCTGTCCGATCCGCCGGAAAATTGTCCGGTCGGACGTACAGACGACCGAACATGTCCACTGAAACTGTTCTGCGGACCAGTTTCAGCAGACATGTTCGGTCGTGTGTACGAGGCCTAAAACAAAGCTGGAAACGGCTTTGTTCCAGTCTTCCATGTAAACACACAGGAGCGACGTCACTTCCGGTTTTCTCGGCTGCCAATGGCGCAGATTTAGAAAAAAAAATTACAGTGTTCAAAATCGCCGTTTTTGGTGATCTGAATACTTTGAAGTGCAGAGGAGAGATTTAGGGTCTTTTAGACCCCCGATCCCTCCATAAAGAGTACCTGTCACTACCTATTACTGTCACAAGGAATGTTTACATTCCTCATGACAGCAATAAAAGTGATCAGATTTTTCTTTTTAAAGTGACAATGTAAAAAATAAATAAATAAGAAAAAAATATTTTTTAAAGCGCCTCCTCATTTGTAAGGCCTCGTACACACGATAGGTTAAACAGAGGACAATGGTCTGATGGACCGCTTTCATCGGTCAAAACCGATTGTGTGTGGGCCCCATAGGTTATTTAACCATCGGTTAAAAAAAAGCCAACTTGCTTTAAATTTAACCGATGGATTCCTAACCGATAGGTCAAAACCGATCATTAGTAGGCACGACCATCGGTTAGAAATCCACGCAGCATTGAACTTCGTTTTTTTCAGCACGTCGTTGTGTTTTACGTCAGCGCGTTCTGACACGATCGTTTTTTTAACCGATGGTGTGTAGGCGCGACGGAGCATCAGTCAGCTTCATCGGTTAACCGATGAAAACGGTCCATCAGACCGTTCTCATCGGATGGACTGATCATGTATACGCGGCCTAAGTCCCGCTCGCATATGTAAATGGTTTTCAAATCACACATGTGAGGTATCGCCGCGATCGTCAGAGTGAGAACAATAATTCTAGCAAAAGGCCTCCTCTGTAACTCTAACCTGGTAACCGTAAAAAAAAATTGTTTTAATGTTGCCTATGGAGATTTTTATATACTGTAGTTTGTTGCCATTCCACGAGCGGCGCAATTTCAAAGCGTGACATGTTACATATCTATTTACTCGGCATAACATCACCTTTCACAATATACAAAAAACATTGGGCTGACATTATTGCATTTTTTTTTTATTCATAAAAGTGTCTATTTTCCCAAAAAAGTGTGTTTGAAAGACTGCTGCGCAAATACCATGTGACATAAAATATTGAGACGATCACCATTTTATTCTCTAGGATCTTTGCTAATATATATATAATGTTTGGAGGTTCTAAGTAATTTTGTAGCAAAAAATACAGATTTTAACTTGTAAACAACAAATGTCAATGGGCTTGGGCGTGAAAGAGATAAAATAGTTGTCTGGAGTTAAAGGAACACTAAAGGCAAGATTTTTTTTTTTTTTTAAATAACAAACATGTTATACTTACCTCCACTGTGCAGCTCGTTTTGCACAGAGTGGCTCCGATCCACGTCTTCTGGGGTCCCTGGGCAGCTGTCTCTGCTCCTCCTCGCAAAAGCTTCTCACCTTCATGCGAGCGAGCACGCCCTTCGGGACTTTTGAGGGGTGAGGTAAGTAAAACGGGGGCTCGGGGGGGGGCGGTGCTGTCAGATGTCATAGGATGCATTAAGGTAAAAAAACTTTTACCTTTACAACCCCTTTAATTCTATTCACAATACAAAGCTGCCATGGTGTGGATCATTGAGCACAGGCACATTCATATACGAAAAGCTCTCCGGCATTTGCCATTCTTCCTGTACTCCTTGCCGATGACGGGTCCCTTTAAACTGCCTACTGAACTTCAATGGTATTTCCAACTTCATTCTAGTAACAGCCAAAAATGTACTTTGGCCCTTCACCTCCCCTGGGGTGCTTCATGGGCTCATTATCTTCCTGTAATTTTAGGCCCCCCTCTTCAAGCAGCTGCTCTTCTTAAATTATTCAAATTTCTTTTTCATGAGATTTGAAATCGGAGAAGTTTCGGAGTGACGGGCCTCACGTGGATACAGAGCGTCACCCCCGGCAGTCAGTGACGCTGCCACTTTTTGGGTTGGGCGGATAAGTTTACAGAGACCTCGTCAGATTATTTTAGCTCGGCTGCTTCGAGTGTGACGAGCCAGAGAGGAGCTGTTACGGCATCAGACATTTGCCGGGAGGAGGGATTAGCTGTGGTAATCCAATTCTTATGATCGGATTCCACCAACGCTGTTTTCTGTTCAAAGTTTTATTGGTATCTCTATCGTTAAAAGAAAAATAAATAAAAAGGAAAAAAAAGAAAGTTTGGGGTAGTTTTGTCCTAAACAAAGCTGATTAGGTCATTTTACATTATAGGGTAATGCGTAGCACCATGACTAATGGTCCGTACACACGATCTGAATATCGGAGGAAAACGGTCGTCCGAGGAAGAATCGTACGATTTTCGGATCGTGTGTACACTACTTTCGAGACCCAATCACGATATTATCATCCGATATTATTCGATCGGACAAGCACGAAAATTTTCCTCGTACGATACCAGATCGAAAGATTTTCATCTAGTTAGTATAGTATAGTTGTTGTACGAAAAATACAATACAAATACATTACAACTAGTGGTGCACCGAAATGGAAATTTCAGAAACGAAACCGAAAAAAAACCAAAAAAAAAAAAACAATCCGAAACCGAAAATGACTTTTATTTTTTTTCCCCCTATTTCAATTTTTTTTTAATAATTGTATGTATTACATGAGGCAGATTATTGATGGGCACACTAGCGGCAATTGATGGGCACACTGGCGGCAATTGATGGAGCAAACTGACAATAATTGATGGTTACAGTGGCTGCGTTTGATGGGCACAGTGGCTGCGTTTGATGGGCACAGTGGCTGCATGTGATGGCACAGTGGCTGCATGTGATGGCACAGTGGCTGCGTTTGATGGGCACAGTGGCTGCGTTTGATAATAATAATAATGTTTACACTTATATAGCGATGCCGCTGTGTCTAAGCGCTGATAATGGCAATCACAGACTGCTGCAAAGGAGCATTAGCCCCCTGCGCTATCTTACCAGCTGTACCGTGGCTGCATTTGATGAGCACAGTGGCTGCGTTTGATGGGCACAGTGGCTGCATGTGATGGGCACAGTGGCTGCATGTGATGGCACAGTGAGGCTGCAATTAATGTTTTTTTTTGGTAGTCAGAGAAGGCAAGCATGGCTCAATAACACACAAACGTTTTTTTTTTTTAAAACGTTTGTGTGTTATTGAGCCATACTTGCCTTCTCTGTCTACCAAAAAAAACATCAATTGCAGCCTCACTGTGCCACTGTGAAAAAATGGCAGATCATTTTTTT